>NC_085040.1:12049666-12209666 GCF_963692335.1 Osmerus eperlanus
CTAACCCTAACCCTAACCCTAACCCTAACCCTAACCCTAACCCTAACCCTAACCCTAACCCTAACCCTAACCCTAACCCTAACCCTAACCCTAACCCTAACCCTAACCCTAACCCTAACCCTAACCCTAACCCTAACCCTAACCCTAACCCTAACCCTAACCCTAACCCTAACCCTAACCCTAACCCTAACCCTAACCCTAACCCTAACCCTAACCCTAACCCTAACCCTAACCCTAACCCTAACCCTAACCCTAACCCTAACCCTAACCCTAACCCTAACCCTAACCCTAACCCTAACCCTAACCCTAACCCTAACCCTAACCCTAACCCTAACCCTAACCCTAACCCTAACCCTAACCCTAACCCTAACCCTAACCCTAACCCTAACCCTAACCCTAACCCTAACCCTAACCCTAACCCTAACCCTAACCCTAACCCTAACCCTAACCCTAACCCTAACCCTAACCCTAACCCTAACCCTAACCCTAACCCTAACCCTAACCCTAACCCTAACCCTAACCCTAACCCTAACCCTAACCCTAACCCTAACCCTAACCCTAACCCTAACCCTAACCCTAACCCTAACCCTAACCCTAACCCTAACCCTAACCCTAACCCTAACCCTAACCCTAACCCTAACCCTAACCCTAACCCTAACCCTAACCCTAACCCTAACCCTAACCCTAACCCTAACCCTAACCCTAACCCTAACCCTAACCCTAACCCTAACCCTAACCCTAACCCTAACCCTAACCCTAACCCTAACCCTAACCCTAACCCTAACCCTAACCCTAACCCTAACCCTAACCCTAACCCTAACCCTAACCCTAACCCTAACCCTAACCCTAACCCTAACCCTAACCCTAACCCTAACCCTAACCCTAACCCTAACCCTAACCCTAACCCTAACCCTAACCCTAACCCTAACCCTAACCCTAACCCTAACCCTAACCCTAACCCTAACCCTAACCCTAACCCTAACCCTAACCCTAACCCTAACCCTAACCCTAACCCTAACCCTAACCCTAACCCTAACCCTAACCCTAACCCTAACCCTAACCCTAACCCTAACCCTAACCCTAACCCTAACCCTAACCCTAACCCTAACCCTAACCCTAACCCTAACCCTAACCCTAACCCTAACCCTAACCCTAACCCTAACCCTAACCCTAACCCTAACCCTAACCCTAACCCTAACCCTAACCCTAACCCTAACCCTAACCCTAACCCTAACCCTAACCCTAACCCTAACCCTAACCCTAACCCTAACCCTAACCCTAACCCTAACCCTAACCCTAACCCTAACCCTAACCCTAACCCTAACCCTAACCCTAACCCTAACCCTAACCCTAACCCTAACCCTAACCCTAACCCTAACCCTAACCCTAACCCTAACCCTAACCCTAACCCTAACCCTAACCCTAACCCTAACCCTAACCCTAACCCTAACCCTAACCCTAACCCTAACCCTAACCCTAACCCTAACCCTAACCCTAACCCTAACCCTAACCCTAACCCTAACCCTAACCCTAACCCTAACCCTAACCCTAACCCTAACCCTAACCCTAACCCTAACCCTAACCCTAACCCTAACCCTAACCCTAACCCTAACCCTAACCCTAACCCTAACCCTAACCCTAACCCTAACCCTAACCCTAACCCTAACCCTAACCCTAACCCTAACCCTAACCCTAACCCTAACCCTAACCCTAACCCTAACCCTAACCCTAACCCTAACCCTAACCCTAACCCTAACCCTAACCCTAACCCTAACCCTAACCCTAACCCTAACCCTAACCCTAACCCTAACCCTAACCCTAACCCTAACCCTAACCCTAACCCTAACCCTAACCCTAACCCTAACCCTAACCCTAACCCTAACCCTAACCCTAACCCTAACCCTAACCCTAACCCTAACCCTAACCCTAACCCTAACCCTAACCCTAACCCTAACCCTAACCCTAACCCTAACCCTAACCCTAACCCTAACCCTAACCCTAACCCTAACCCTAACCCTAACCCTAACCCTAACCCTAACCCTAACCCTAACCCTAACCCTAACCCTAACCCTAACCCTAACCCTAACCCTAACCCTAACCCTAACCCTAACCCTAACCCTAACCCTAACCCTAACCCTAACCCTAACCCTAACCCTAACCCTAACCCTAACCCTAACCCTAACCCTAACCCTAACCCTAACCCTAACCCTAACCCTAACCCTAACCCTAACCCTAACCCTAACCCTAACCCTAACCCTAACCCTAACCCTAACCCTAACCCTAACCCTAACCCTAACCCTAACCCTAACCCTAACCCTAACCCTAACCCTAACCCTAACCCTAACCCTAACCCTAACCCTAACCCTAACCCTAACCCTAACCCTAACCCTAACCCTAACCCTAACCCTAACCCTAACCCTAACCCTAACCCTAACCCTAACCCTAACCCTAACCCTAACCCTAACCCTAACCCTAACCCTAACCCTAACCCTAACCCTAACCCTAACCCTAACCCTAACCCTAACCCTAACCCTAACCCTAACCCTAACCCTAACCCTAACCCTAACCCTAACCCTAACCCTAACCCTAACCCTAACCCTAACCCTAACCCTAACCCTAACCCTAACCCTAACCCTAACCCTAACCCTAACCCTAACCCTAACCCTAACCCTAACCCTAACCCTAACCCTAACCCTAACCCTAACCCTAACCCTAACCCTAACCCTAACCCTAACCCTAACCCTAACCCTAACCCTAACCCTAACCCTAACCCTAACCCTAACCCTAACCCTAACCCTAACCCTAACCCTAACCCTAACCCTAACCCTAACCCTAACCCTAACCCTAACCCTAACCCTAACCCTAACCCTAACCCTAACCCTAACCCTAACCCTAACCCTAACCCTAACCCTAACCCTAACCCTAACCCTAACCCTAACCCTAACCCTAACCCTAACCCTAACCCTAACCCTAACCCTAACCCTAACCCTAACCCTAACCCTAACCCTAACCCTAACCCTAACCCTAACCCTAACCCTAACCCTAACCCTAACCCTAACCCTAACCCTAACCCTAACCCTAACCCTAACCCTAACCCTAACCCTAACCCTAACCCTAACCCTAACCCTAACCCTAACCCTAACCCTAACCCTAACCCTAACCCTAACCCTAACCCTAACCCTAACCCTAACCCTAACCCTAACCCTAACCCTAACCCTAACCCTAACCCTAACCCTAACCCTAACCCTAACCCTAACCCTAACCCTAACCCTAACCCTAACCCTAACCCTAACCCTAACCCTAACCCTAACCCTAACCCTAACCCTAACCCTAACCCTAACCCTAACCCTAACCCTAACCCTAACCCTAACCCTAACCCTAACCCTAACCCTAACCCTAACCCTAACCCTAACCCTAACCCTAACCCTAACCCTAACCCTAACCCTAACCCTAACCCTAACCCTAACCCTAACCCTAACCCTAACCCTAACCCTAACCCTAACCCTAACCCTAACCCTAACCCTAACCCTAACCCTAACCCTAACCCTAACCCTAACCCTAACCCTAACCCTAACCCTAACCCTAACCCTAACCCTAACCCTAACCCTAACCCTAACCCTAACCCTAACCCTAACCCTAACCCTAACCCTAACCCTAACCCTAACCCTAACCCTAACCCTAACCCTAACCCTAACCCTAACCCTAACCCTAACCCTAACCCTAACCCTAACCCTAACCCTAACCCTAACCCTAACCCTAACCCTAACCCTAACCCTAACCCTAACCCTAACCCTAACCCTAACCCTAACCCTAACCCTAACCCTAACCCTAACCCTAACCCTAACCCTAACCCTAACCCTAACCCTAACCCTAACCCTAACCCTAACCCTAACCCTAACCCTAACCCTAACCCTAACCCTAACCCTAACCCTAACCCTAACCCTAACCCTAACCCTAACCCTAACCCTAACCCTAACCCTAACCCTAACCCTAACCCTAACCCTAACCCTAACCCTAACCCTAACCCTAACCCTAACCCTAACCCTAACCCTAACCCTAACCCTAACCCTAACCCTAACCCTAACCCTAACCCTAACCCTAACCCTAACCCTAACCCTAACCCTAACCCTAACCCTAACCCTAACCCTAACCCTAACCCTAACCCTAACCCTAACCCTAACCCTAACCCTAACCCTAACCCTAACCCTAACCCTAACCCTAACCCTAACCCTAACCCTAACCCTAACCCTAACCCTAACCCTAACCCTAACCCTAACCCTAACCCTAACCCTAACCCTAACCCTAACCCTAACCCTAACCCTAACCCTAACCCTAACCCTAACCCTAACCCTAACCCTAACCCTAACCCTAACCCTAACCCTAACCCTAACCCTAACCCTAACCCTAACCCTAACCCTAACCCTAACCCTAACCCTAACCCTAACCCTAACCCTAACCCTAACCCTAACCCTAACCCTAACCCTAACCCTAACCCTAACCCTAACCCTAACCCTAACCCTAACCCTAACCCTAACCCTAACCCTAACCCTAACCCTAACCCTAACCCTAACCCTAACCCTAACCCTAACCCTAACCCTAACCCTAACCCTAACCCTAACCCTAACCCTAACCCTAACCCTAACCCTAACCCTAACCCTAACCCTAACCCTAACCCTAACCCTAACCCTAACCCTAACCCTAACCCTAACCCTAACCCTAACCCTAACCCTAACCCTAACCCTAACCCTAACCCTAACCCTAACCCTAACCCTAACCCTAACCCTAACCCTAACCCTAACCCTAACCCTAACCCTAACCCTAACCCTAACCCTAACCCTAACCCTAACCCTAACCCTAACCCTAACCCTAACCCTAACCCTAACCCTAACCCTAACCCTAACCCTAACCCTAACCCTAACCCTAACCCTAACCCTAACCCTAACCCTAACCCTAACCCTAACCCTAACCCTAACCCTAACCCTAACCCTAACCCTAACCCTAACCCTAACCCTAACCCTAACCCTAACCCTAACCCTAACCCTAACCCTAACCCTAACCCTAACCCTAACCCTAACCCTAACCCTAACCCTAACCCTAACCCTAACCCTAACCCTAACCCTAACCCTAACCCTAACCCTAACCCTAACCCTAACCCTAACCCTAACCCTAACCCTAACCCTAACCCTAACCCTAACCCTAACCCTAACCCTAACCCTAACCCTAACCCTAACCCTAACCCTAACCCTAACCCTAACCCTAACCCTAACCCTAACCCTAACCCTAACCCTAACCCTAACCCTAACCCTAACCCTAACCCTAACCCTAACCCTAACCCTAACCCTAACCCTAACCCTAACCCTAACCCTAACCCTAACCCTAACCCTAACCCTAACCCTAACCCTAACCCTAACCCTAACCCTAACCCTAACCCTAACCCTAACCCTAACCCTAACCCTAACCCTAACCCTAACCCTAACCCTAACCTTTCTTCGTTATTAATGTCACACCTAACTCTGCCGGGGCCTTGGCCCTACTTGCTCCTATTGCCCCCTTTTCCATTTCCGCTCTTATTTACTATATTGCCTCAAGAAGATATTTTACAAGGTTTTGTTCACTCTACAATTTTTGTAAGATGGCCTGTGGCCTTACTCTCCTATTTTTGGATTTTTCACAACACTCTGGACAAGATTGAACAAGATTTTTCACAACACTCTGGACTGAAGTAAACAGGATTTCCTCATTCCAGTCTTCTACAGGATTTTTTCACATCATTCTGGACCGGGTCAAACAGATCTTCCTCACTATTCCCTGCTTTTCCTACTCTGTCTCTGCCTTCCACCCCCTGGAATTGATTCCTTTGGGCTGGACGGGAGAATTCGACTCAAGCCCTGTGGGCAGCAGTGTCATTCGCCCTGTGGGTGTCGACCCTGTATGAGTCACTGATCTAATTTCCCTCTCCTTCTCTTACCTAAACCCAACCCTCCTGCTCTCGACCCTAACCCCACCTGCACCCTATCCTAACCCCAACCCTAGGCCCCTGGTGGGTCTCTCTCTTTCTTGTCTTAAACCTAACCCTCCTTGCTTTCTCTTCTAACCCTAACCCTCTTTTACTCCCAGCACAGGTAAGTATTATTGTTGACATTCATGTTGTATTATTGTTGACATTCATGTTGTTTTATTGTTAAGTGACTTTTTATTGGTAAGTATTATTGTTGACATTCATGTTATTTTTATTGGTAAGTATTATTGTTGACATTCATGTTGTTTTATTGTTAAGTGACTTTTTATTGTAAAGACGCTTTGGTTCAAGGCGGCTGTTTAATTAATAAATGTATATGTATTCCGCTTGTATTTTCTTTATTATCCCCAGTTACTCCTCAAGACTGCATTAGGATGGACTGTTTTTCTGTGGACCAGACTATTTTTCCAAATTTATATGTTGATTCACCAATTGGACTGGAAAAACACACACTGGGGATTTGATCAACCCTGGTGGGCCTGCCTATGGGGAGGGTGTCTAGTGTTTCGAAGGCCGAAACGCCCGATGATCCTAGGTATACTACTGATGATGTGTTTCCACAATTTAGATTCACATTTGGATTTATTTCTCACTTTTACTTGACTGACAGACGCTGAGACAGCTGTACTTGTGTTAGCAATGGGTAGTGTTAAAGTCTTCGGACAACAGTATGTCATCCCTGAGGGATGTTAATGCTGATAGGCTCCTACTTGCCAAAAAAGGTTAGGTCTGAAAGAAGAAGACCAGACAGTGACAGAAGACTTGGACACAGGATATTGGAAGAAGATTTGGACACAGGATGTTGGATGAAGACTTGAACATAGGTTATTGGAAGAAGACTTGGACACAAGATGTTGGATGAAGACTTGGACACAAGATTTTTTTATTCTGATGACCTTGGCAATGGGTAGTGTTAATGTCTTCGGACAACAGTATGTCATCCCTGGGGGTTGTTAATACTGATAGGCTCCTATTTGCCAATAGGGTCAGGTTGGAAAGAAGAAAACAAGTCATGGACATAGGATCATCAGGAACAATACGTCCAAGAAGAATATCCTATGTAACAATAGGTAGTAGTAAAGTCTTCGGACAATTGTTTCCCTGAGGGTTCCTAATACTACTCCTATTGGTCAATAGGTCTGGCAGTGGAAAGGGAGGAGCCTATAAAACAGACTCCTGCTCATTCATTCATTTCAGGGGGACGGAGTGAGTGGGGTTTCAGGTGCGCGTGCCTAATTGGGGTCTCACCTGTACTGTGGTCCCGTTGGGGTCCCACAGGGTGTTTCTTCGTTATTAATGTCACACCTAACCCTAACCCTAACCCTAACCCTAACCCTAACCCTAACCCTAACCCTAACCCTAACCCTAACCCTAACCCTAACCCTAACCCTAACCTAACCCTAACCCTAACCCTAACCCTAACCCTAACCCTAACCCTAACCCTAACCCTAACCCTAACCCTAACCCTAACCCTAACCCTAACCCTAACCCTAACCCTAACCCTAACCCTAACCCTAACCCTAATAGATATTCTGGGAGGGGGGTACCTATAGGGAATAGCATTGATTTTAAAACTTACAACGTGGTCTATGCTATCAGATGCTCCAGTTGCCAGAAACTGTACATAGGAGAAACCAGATACTCCATGGAGATCCGTTTTAAACAGCACAGGTATCAGGTCAGGAGAGGAAACGAGGATACAGTCCTTTACCGGCACTTTGTAATGCATGGGGTTAACAACATGGGGATTGAGGGTCTGGAGAGCCATAAAGAGTGGACAAAAACTCAACGACAGAAGGCTGAAAGGACCTGGATACACCTTTTAAAAACAATTGACCCGCTAGGGCTAAATGAAAAATATTAAAAATCCAAAAAGGCCCTATTCAAACATTAGGGAGTGTTGGAAAAAAGCTTACCTTGGTCTTCCTTGGGGGTACCTGTAGACATTACAGGTAGTTGGGATCCTCCACATGGCGGGTTCTCATATATATTAATATGTATATGTGTTTTCTGTTGTAATAATAATACTATGAATTATGATTTATTACATTTTTGTTGGGTGCTTGTTGCCCCGCCATGTGGGGGATCCCAACTCCAAAAAATGCAGTTGCACTTACCTTCCTTGCTGCATTCAATGTCGAGGGATCCACCTGGGGAGAAAGAAAAGGGGTGAAACATCGGTTTCTTGCACCCTCATAGAGGACAAACTGTATGTTTCATAATTTTTCAAACACTTACCTTACAGACCTTCAAATCTCCTTCTTTCTTTTTGCTCACATCCTCACAGGAACAATAGACCTCCACAGTCCAACACGGGGGGCTAGCGCCAGTGCCACTCCAACCCTGCAAGGGGTTGAGATCTGTCACCTAACCTAACCCAGCCAGAGACTGGCCCTAGTGAGGACGGTGGAGACTAAATATTTAATTCCTATTTTTTTATGAGTTTGCTGGAGTGTGGATGGGAGAAAAGATCAGTGGCCAATTTGGAAACAACCATGAGGTGGTGGAATTGGAGCCACTGCAGGGGTGGGGCAATCAATTGAACCTTAATTGAATAATTGAGTCCCAATTGAGAGAGGGAGGGGTTGGGCCATCTTGGCCTATCACAATCCACAGGAAGTGGACAAACCCTCCCTTCCCAAGCTCCTTTTAACTTCCTGTTTCCATCCAGCAACTCATTCTTCTCTGACGAAGCCTCGATGAGGCGAAATATCAGAAGCCTCTCAATTTTATTCTTTTACTCTTTTAAACCTCTTACCTTTTTCTTGGGGGGCAAAAATTCATCTTGTGGTCTTATTCAGGGTCAAGTTAGTTTGGCCTGGAATCTTTTTTAGTCCTCTTTTCCTTCTTCTTAAAAAGAACAAATTCTTGCACTTCTTGCACTGGGGAAACAGTTGGGTTGGCAGGGTTAAACCCCTAAAAGATTGGCCAGAAACTGGTGTGAACTTTGTGTGTGTGTGTAGAGTGCAGTGTGCTTACACAGACTCCTTTTTGGCCTAGTGCCCTTGGTTTTGGTTGCAAGAAATCACAGTGTGCAGTGCTACAGTGACTGACCAACTATAGGGGAACTGTACCTAGGTTAGCCCAAAAAGTGATCCCTATTTGTGCAAGGGAGAAAGACCCTTTCTTTTTGAGGAAAGGTTCTCCAAAAATGCTTTTTTTAAAGCAAAATTTTAGATGTGCAGGAATAAAGAGGACTAACAGGAAATGACCACATGAGACAGTCTTCTTTTTTAATTCTTGGTGTCTGTGCACTTATAGACCTTTAAGACACTAGAGTTGATTGTGGACTGTTTAGCTCAAGTTTGAGTCATTCTTTTAGCAGTTTCCAATCACCAGTAGGGTATGGAGGTGAGCCAGGAGCAGACCGCCGTCCTCACGGAAGGGGGAAACGTCCTGGGGGGAAACGCAACAAAGAGAGGGAATTACACATTGAATCCTCTCAACGTCCCACTCACCAAGAAATATTTTAAACTTCTCCAAGCATTACACCACTCCGAGATCCTGAGTCATTCTCTTTTAACAGGAATCTGCCCTAAGGGGATGGAGAGACAGGTACACAAATTAGCATCATTCATCAAACCATCTTCGCCATCTCTTAATACCACCAATAGAGTAAAAAACAACACTCAAAAATGGCTAGGAGACATTTTGGAGACATTACGGGTCCATTACGATGAGGTCATGGGTTCAATTCTGGGAGACTTGCCGATACTGGATGAAAGGGCCCTTCAGGTAGCGGTGGGTTGGAGCAAGCTGAAATACAAAAGAAGATTCACTAGTACATCTGTGGATACTCTGCGTACTATGCTGATCACTCCAATGGAAATACCAGTTATTCCAAACCCACTGGACTCTGACAGTGTGGATTTCCCGCCGTTGCCTGACCCCCTGGGGAGGGAAGGACAGACCCCTTTCATCCAGGGAACACCTATCCCTAAAAAACAGAGGACCAGCCTTAGTAGGGTACGCCAGAAAAATACTCCTACCCATGGGAATAAAAACTTACCTGGGAAAGGGGATGTGGCGACCTCTGGTGGCCCTCTTGGGACTGAAAGGCAAGAAATCAGACCATTAGGGGGAGCAATAACGATAACGACAAACACAAAGCCAATGCCACTTACCTTTAAGGAGGCCCTAATGTCATCTAGGATGGGTAGTAGTGTTGTTGTTTTGGAGTTGCCGCCCCCGACTCCCATACCCTTTAATCCCCAAATGGAGGACACCCCCTCAGAAATAGAGGCTGCACGGGGTCCTCCAGGAGGGGATGCTCACTCTGCGATAGAGCGTTCTGCAGGTGAAGTGGGTGGGGGGAAGGGGGCAACAAACCAAGATCCCCCCCGACCCAGTAATGTGGCAGTCCACATTGATGAGAGTCTTAACCCATCTCCTGGCGTTAAGGTCCTAAGTGGTCCTCCAGAGGACGCAATGGGACAACAGCGAGAGACTATGAGGGTGGTTAATGGGGGCTTTTTCCCTGTTTCCCCCTTACCTAACCCCAACCCTTCCCCTTCCTGGGCCCCTCCTCCACCAGGGACAGATGGGGATCTTACCCCCATCCTGCCCTCGGTGCCCAACCCCAATTGGTTGGGGATTAATGGGGGTCTAACCTCTCCCCTGTCACCTTATCCTAACCCCAACCGTCCCATCCCCCGTTCCCGCCCCTCCCTACACCCCCCCAGCCCCACTGGGGGCCTTTTTCCTGTTTTCCCTTTACCTAACCCCAACCCCTCCCTTTCCTGTGCCTCTCCTCCACTAGGGACAGATGGGGATCTTACCCCCATTCTGCCCTCGGTGCTTAACCCCAATTATTTGGGGATTAATGGGGGTCTAACCTCTCCCCTGTCACCTGATCCTAACCTCAACCGTCCCGTCCCCCGTTCCCGCCCCTCCCCACACCCCCCCAGCCCCACTTACCTTAGTCCTCGCCGTCAGCTGCCACTGGGCACCGCCTCTCGTAGGGAACCTGTAAAACATCAAAATGTTGTAAGAAAGATCCACATTTGGAATCTGGAAGTCACAAAACCAATACTGTTTTTAGGAGACTCTAATCTCGCAAGAATACCCACCTTTGAGGATAACAACATTCAGGTGGACAGTTTCCCAGGAGCCTCTTGTGATCACCTGAGGGGAGTAATAGCAAAGCTAACGCCTCACACAGAAGTAGAAAAGGTTATCCTTTCTGTGGGCCTGGTGAACTGTTTAAAGGAGAACGTACCTGATACGTTACTAAAACAGATGCGACGACTTCTAGCAGTGTGTGACACAGCATTTCCACATGCTACTATTTATGTAGCACAGATCCACTTCTCAGATAGGCTGAATGACAAACAAAAGAGCCTACTAAGGAGATTCAATAAGGATATTGTTAAACATTGTGAATACTTACCTGTCTTGGAGACACGCCACTTCTGTGTGATGCCAAGGGACCCGGTCCATTGGACTCCGGAAACTGCGGATAGAATTTTTAAACTTTGGCTTGAATTTTTAAACTAGACGGAGATGAGTGTGATGATACAGCTCCGACATCCAACATTATGAACCTCTCGAGGTCTTATAGACTGAATGAGGTCGAGAAAAAAGTGTTGGAACTGGGACTTACCTTCATTCCTACTCCGAGGCAGCCAGACCGCAGGGAATTACGCCGAGATCTCCATGTGTATCACAGGAGATTGAAGCTTTTAGATCATTTTAATTATGAAAATGAATATGTCCATACACCCTTCACGGACCCGTCTAGTTGGGTGCCAGGGAGAGTGTCAAACACAATTGAGACCCTTATCAAAAAAGATCTGGAAGCCTTAAGGGCTTTTAGACCGATGCCGGAACATACTTACAATTTGAGCATAGAGGAACTCCAAGCCATTAAGACTCTGGCGGACGACCCGGCTCTAGTAATCAAACCAGCAGATAAGGGATCACAAATTGTGATTATGGACAGGACACAGTATCTATTGGAAGCAGAGAGGCAATTGGCCAACAGAGATCATTATACACCTTTATTACATTCAATGCAGCCCGAGACACAGATCATGATCCGATCCATCTTGTGTGATATGTTCCGGGATGACATAATAACATCAAAACAAATGACTTACCTGTTGGGGCCGGATGTCCCCAGGCCAAGAGTCTTCTACCTGCTGCCGAAGATACACAAGGCCCTGGACCAATGGACTGTCCCGGGCCGGGTTCCCTGTGGTCGACCAATAGTGAGTGACTGTGGCTCAGAGTCGTCTAACATCGCTGAGTATCTGGACCTGCACATTAACCCTCTTTCACACAAACATGCTTCCTACATAAAGGATACGTATGACTTTGTGGAAAAAGTTGGGTTAATTTCAGTCTCAGCTGATGCGTTTTTGTTTTCTATTGACATTAACTCTCTATACACCAACATAGATACGACCTTGGGCCTACAGTCAATAAGAGCTGCTTTTAATAAATTTCCTGTTCCAGGAAGACCTGATGCGTATATTTTAGAACTGTTAAAGATGAGCCTTGACCGGAATGACTTTGAATTTAATAACAAACACTACCTCCAGATCCATGGTACAGCGATGGGCAAAAAATTTGCCCCAGCCTATGCCAATTTGTATATGTGTGGGTGGGAAGAATCAGGATTTGTGAAATGCCGCCATCTGCCGTCGCTGTATTTGAGGTACCTGGATGACATCTTTGGTATCTGGGAGGGAGATATGGAGAGTTTTAAAGCATTCTTGGAAGTTTTAAACACACATCATCCGGCCATCAAAATAACACACAACATCCAGAGGGAAACATTAGAGTTCTTAGACACACAGGTATTCTTTTCATCCAGTTTGGGAGCAACAACAAAAACTTTAGCCACTAAAGTTTTCTTTAAGGAAACAGATAGGCATGCATTGCTCCACAAAAACAGTTACCATCCTAAGCATACATATGAGGGTCTGGTCAAATCACAATTGATCAGATTCCATCGCATCTGTACTCACCTTAGTGATGTGGAGGAGGCGACATCGGTCCTCTTTAAAGCCCTGAGGCCTCGGGGATATTCTCGGAGGTTCCTGAGGGGGATAAGGAGTGAAGTGAGGCGGGTGTTCCAAACAAATGGGAGATATGTAGTGCAAAATGATGAGAAGAAAATTATACCTGTGGTCACAACGTTCTCTCATCCTCTTGGACGTTTGGGTGGCCAGCTGAGGCTCAACTTTGGACAGGCCCAGGAGACCCTGGAGGACCTGGGTGATTTTAAATTGATCTCTGCATACAGGAGAAACAAAAATCTTAAAGATAAACTGGTACACTCAAGCCTGAATAAAAAACCTAAGGTATCCCTAACAGAACAACAACACTTCCAACAGGATGTCTATATTGGGAATAGATATTCTGGGAGGGGGGTACCTATAGGGAATAGCATTGATTTTAAAACTTACAACGTGGTCTATGCTATCAGATGCTCCAGTTGCCAGAAACTGTACATAGGAGAAACCAGATACTCCATGGAGATCCGTTTTAAACAGCACAGGTATCAGGTCAGGAGAGGAAACGAGGATACAGTCCTTTACCGGCACTTTGTAATGCATGGGGTTAACAACATGGGGATTGAGGGTCTGGAGAGCCATAAAGAGTGGACAAAAACTCAACGACAGAAGGCTGAAAGGACCTGGATACACCTTTTAAAAACAATTGACCCGCTAGGGCTAAATGAAAAATATTAAAAATCCAAAAAGGCCCTATTCAAACATTAGGGAGTGTTGGAAAAAAGCTTACCTTGGTCTTCCTTGGGGGTACCTGTAGACATTACAGGTAGTTGGGATCCTCCACATGGCGGGTTCTCATATATATTAATATGTATATGTGTTTTCTGTTGTAATAATAATACTATGAATTATGATTTATTACATTTTTGTTGGGTGCTTGTTGCCCCGCCATGTGGGGGATCCCAACTCCAAAAAATGCAGTTGCACTTACCTTCCTTGCTGCATTCAATGTCGAGGGATCCACCTGGGGAGAAAGAAAAGGGGTGAAACATCGGTTTCTTGCACCCTCATAGAGGACAAACTGTATGTTTCATAATTTTTCAAACACTTACCTTACAGACCTTCAAATCTCCTTCTTTCTTTTTGCTCACATCCTCACAGGAACAATAGACCTCCACAGTCCAACACGGGGGGCTAGCGCCAGTGCCACTCCAACCCTGCAAGGGGTTGAGATCTGTCACCTAACCTAACCCAGCCAGAGACTGGCCCTAGTGAGGACGGTGGAGACTAAATATTTAATTCCTATTTTTTTATGAGTTTGCTGGAGTGTGGATGGGAGAAAAGATCAGTGGCCAATTTGGAAACAACCATGAGGTGGTGGAATTGGAGCCACTGCAGGGGTGGGGCAATCAATTGAACCTTAATTGAATAATTGAGTCCCAATTGAGAGAGGGAGGGGTTGGGCCATCTTGGCCTATCACAATCCACAGGAAGTGGACAAACCCTCCCTTCCCAAGCTCCTTTTAACTTCCTGTTTCCATCCAGCAACTCATTCTTCTCTGACGAAGCCTCGATGAGGCGAAATATCAGAAGCCTCTCAATTTTATTCTTTTACTCTTTTAAACCTCTTACCTTTTTCTTGGGGGGCAAAAATTCATCTTGTGGTCTTATTCAGGGTCAAGTTAGTTTGGCCTGGAATCTTTTTTAGTCCTCTTTTCCTTCTTCTTAAAAAGAACAAATTCTTGCACTTCTTGCACTGGGGAAACAGTTGGGTTGGCAGGGTTAAACCCCTAAAAGATTGGCCAGAAACTGGTGTGAACTTTGTGTGTGTGTGTAGAGTGCAGTGTGCTTACACAGACTCCTTTTTGGCCTAGTGCCCTTGGTTTTGGTTGCAAGAAATCACAGTGTGCAGTGCTACAGTGACTGACCAACTATAGGGGAACTGTACCTAGGTTAGCCCAAAAAGTGATCCCTATTTGTGCAAGGGAGAAAGACCCTTTCTTTTTGAGGAAAGGTTCTCCAAAAATGCTTTTTTTAAAGCAAAATTTTAGATGTGCAGGAATAAAGAGGACTAACAGGAAATGACCACATGAGACAGTCTTCTTTTTTAATTCTTGGTGTCTGTGCACTTATAGACCTTTAAGACACTAGAGTTGATTGTGGACTGTTTAGCTCAAGTTTGAGTCATTCTTTTAGCAGTTTCCAATCACCAGTAGGGTATGGAGGTGAGCCAGGAGCAGACCGCCGTCCTCACGGAAGGGGGAAACGTCCTGGGGGGAAACGCAACAAAGAGAGGGAATTACACATTGAATCCTCTCAACGTCCCACTCACCAAGAAATATTTTAAACTTCTCCAAGCATTACACCACTCCGAGATCCTGAGTCATTCTCTTTTAACAGGAATCTGCCCTAAGGGGATGGAGAGACAGGTACACAAATTAGCATCATTCATCAAACCATCTTCGCCATCTCTTAATACCACCAATAGAGTAAAAAACAACACTCAAAAATGGCTAGGAGACATTTTGGAGACATTACGGGTCCATTACGATGAGGTCATGGGTTCAATTCTGGGAGACTTGCCGATACTGGATGAAAGGGCCCTTCAGGTAGCGGTGGGTTGGAGCAAGCTGAAATACAAAAGAAGATTCACTAGTACATCTGTGGATACTCTGCGTACTATGCTGATCACTCCAATGGAAATACCAGTTATTCCAAACCCACTGGACTCTGACAGTGTGGATTTCCCGCCGTTGCCTGACCCCCTGGGGAGGGAAGGACAGACCCCTTTCATCCAGGGAACACCTATCCCTAAAAAACAGAGGACCAGCCTTAGTAGGGTACGCCAGAAAAATACTCCTACCCATGGGAATAAAAACTTACCTGGGAAAGGGGATGTGGCGACCTCTGGTGGCCCTCTTGGGACTGAAAGGCAAGAAATCAGACCATTAGGGGGAGCAATAACGATAACGACAAACACAAAGCCAATGCCACTTACCTTTAAGGAGGCCCTAATGTCATCTAGGATGGGTAGTAGTGTTGTTGTTTTGGAGTTGCCGCCCCCGACTCCCATACCCTTTAATCCCCAAATGGAGGACACCCCCTCAGAAATAGAGGCTGCACGGGGTCCTCCAGGAGGGGATGCTCACTCTGCGATAGAGCGTTCTGCAGGTGAAGTGGGTGGGGGGAAGGGGGCAACAAACCAAGATCCCCCCCGACCCAGTAATGTGGCAGTCCACATTGATGAGAGTCTTAACCCATCTCCTGGCGTTAAGGTCCTAAGTGGTCCTCCAGAGGACGCAATGGGACAACAGCGAGAGACTATGAGGGTGGTTAATGGGGGCTTTTTCCCTGTTTCCCCCTTACCTAACCCCAACCCTTCCCCTTCCTGGGCCCCTCCTCCACCAGGGACAGATGGGGATCTTACCCCCATCCTGCCCTCGGTGCCCAACCCCAATTGGTTGGGGATTAATGGGGGTCTAACCTCTCCCCTGTCACCTTATCCTAACCCCAACCGTCCCATCCCCCGTTCCCGCCCCTCCCTACACCCCCCCAGCCCCACTGGGGGCCTTTTTCCTGTTTTCCCTTTACCTAACCCCAACCCCTCCCTTTCCTGTGCCTCTCCTCCACTAGGGACAGATGGGGATCTTACCCCCATTCTGCCCTCGGTGCTTAACCCCAATTATTTGGGGATTAATGGGGGTCTAACCTCTCCCCTGTCACCTGATCCTAACCTCAACCGTCCCGTCCCCCGTTCCCGCCCCTCCCCACACCCCCCCAGCCCCACTTACCTTAGTCCTCGCCGTCAGCTGCCACTGGGCACCGCCTCTCGTAGGGAACCTGTAAAACATCAAAATGTTGTAAGAAAGATCCACATTTGGAATCTGGAAGTCACAAAACCAATACTGTTTTTAGGAGACTCTAATCTCGCAAGAATACCCACCTTTGAGGATAACAACATTCAGGTGGACAGTTTCCCAGGAGCCTCTTGTGATCACCTGAGGGGAGTAATAGCAAAGCTAACGCCTCACACAGAAGTAGAAAAGGTTATCCTTTCTGTGGGCCTGGTGAACTGTTTAAAGGAGAACGTACCTGATACGTTACTAAAACAGATGCGACGACTTCTAGCAGTGTGTGACACAGCATTTCCACATGCTACTATTTATGTAGCACAGATCCACTTCTCAGATAGGCTGAATGACAAACAAAAGAGCCTACTAAGGAGATTCAATAAGGATATTGTTAAACATTGTGAATACTTACCTGTCTTGGAGACACGCCACTTCTGTGTGATGCCAAGGGACCCGGTCCATTGGACTCCGGAAACTGCGGATAGAATTTTTAAACTTTGGCTTGAATTTTTAAACTAGACGGAGATGAGTGTGATGATACAGCTCCGACATCCAACATTATGAACCTCTCGAGGTCTTATAGACTGAATGAGGTCGAGAAAAAAGTGTTGGAACTGGGACTTACCTTCATTCCTACTCCGAGGCAGCCAGACCGCAGGGAATTACGCCGAGATCTCCATGTGTATCACAGGAGATTGAAGCTTTTAGATCATTTTAATTATGAAAATGAATATGTCCATACACCCTTCACGGACCCGTCTAGTTGGGTGCCAGGGAGAGTGTCAAACACAATTGAGACCCTTATCAAAAAAGATCTGGAAGCCTTAAGGGCTTTTAGACCGATGCCGGAACATACTTACAATTTGAGCATAGAGGAACTCCAAGCCATTAAGACTCTGGCGGACGACCCGGCTCTAGTAATCAAACCAGCAGATAAGGGATCACAAATTGTGATTATGGACAGGACACAGTATCTATTGGAAGCAGAGAGGCAATTGGCCAACAGAGATCATTATACACCTTTATTACATTCAATGCAGCCCGAGACACAGATCATGATCCGATCCATCTTGTGTGATATGTTCCGGGATGACATAATAACATCAAAACAAATGACTTACCTGTTGGGGCCGGATGTCCCCAGGCCAAGAGTCTTCTACCTGCTGCCGAAGATACACAAGGCCCTGGACCAATGGACTGTCCCGGGCCGGGTTCCCTGTGGTCGACCAATAGTGAGTGACTGTGGCTCAGAGTCGTCTAACATCGCTGAGTATCTGGACCTGCACATTAACCCTCTTTCACACAAACATGCTTCCTACATAAAGGATACGTATGACTTTGTGGAAAAAGTTGGGTTAATTTCAGTCTCAGCTGATGCGTTTTTGTTTTCTATTGACATTAACTCTCTATACACCAACATAGATACGACCTTGGGCCTACAGTCAATAAGAGCTGCTTTTAATAAATTTCCTGTTCCAGGAAGACCTGATGCGTATATTTTAGAACTGTTAAAGATGAGCCTTGACCGGAATGACTTTGAATTTAATAACAAACACTACCTCCAGATCCATGGTACAGCGATGGGCAAAAAATTTGCCCCAGCCTATGCCAATTTGTATATGTGTGGGTGGGAAGAATCAGGATTTGTGAAATGCCGCCATCTGCCGTCGCTGTATTTGAGGTACCTGGATGACATCTTTGGTATCTGGGAGGGAGATATGGAGAGTTTTAAAGCATTCTTGGAAGTTTTAAACACACATCATCCGGCCATCAAAATAACACACAACATCCAGAGGGAAACATTAGAGTTCTTAGACACACAGGTATTCTTTTCATCCAGTTTGGGAGCAACAACAAAAACTTTAGCCACTAAAGTTTTCTTTAAGGAAACAGATAGGCATGCATTGCTCCACAAAAACAGTTACCATCCTAAGCATACATATGAGGGTCTGGTCAAATCACAATTGATCAGATTCCATCGCATCTGTACTCACCTTAGTGATGTGGAGGAGGCGACATCGGTCCTCTTTAAAGCCCTGAGGCCTCGGGGATATTCTCGGAGGTTCCTGAGGGGGATAAGGAGTGAAGTGAGGCGGGTGTTCCAAACAAATGGGAGATATGTAGTGCAAAATGATGAGAAGAAAATTATACCTGTGGTCACAACGTTCTCTCATCCTCTTGGACGTTTGGGTGGCCAGCTGAGGCTCAACTTTGGACAGGCCCAGGAGACCCTGGAGGACCTGGGTGATTTTAAATTGATCTCTGCATACAGGAGAAACAAAAATCTTAAAGATAAACTGGTACACTCAAGCCTGAATAAAAAACCTAAGGTATCCCTAACAGAACAACAACACTTCCAACAGGATGTCTATATTGGGAATAGATATTCTGGGAGGGGGGTACCTATAGGGAATAGCATTGATTTTAAAACTTACAACGTGGTCTATGCTATCAGATGCTCCAGTTGCCAGAAACTGTACATAGGAGAAACCAGATACTCCATGGAGATCCGTTTTAAACAGCACAGGTATCAGGTCAGGAGAGGAAACGAGGATACAGTCCTTTACCGGCACTTTGTAATGCATGGGGTTAACAACATGGGGATTGAGGGTCTGGAGAGCCATAAAGAGTGGACAAAAACTCAACGACAGAAGGCTGAAAGGACCTGGATACACCTTTTAAAAACAATTGACCCGCTAGGGCTAAATGAAAAATATTAAAAATCCAAAAAGGCCCTATTCAAACATTAGGGAGTGTTGGAAAAAAGCTTACCTTGGTCTTCCTTGGGGGTACCTGTAGACATTACAGGTAGTTGGGATCCTCCACATGGCGGGTTCTCATATATATTAATATGTATATGTGTTTTCTGTTGTAATAATAATACTATGAATTATGATTTATTACATTTTTGTTGGGTGCTTGTTGCCCCGCCATGTGGGGGATCCCAACTCCAAAAAATGCAGTTGCACTTACCTTCCTTGCTGCATTCAATGTCGAGGGATCCACCTGGGGAGAAAGAAAAGGGGTGAAACATCGGTTTCTTGCACCCTCATAGAGGACAAACTGTATGTTTCATAATTTTTCAAACACTTACCTTACAGACCTTCAAATCTCCTTCTTTCTTTTTGCTCACATCCTCACAGGAACAATAGACCTCCACAGTCCAACACGGGGGGCTAGCGCCAGTGCCACTCCAACCCTGCAAGGGGTTGAGATCTGTCACCTAACCTAACCCAGCCAGAGACTGGCCCTAGTGAGGACGGTGGAGACTAAATATTTAATTCCTATTTTTTTATGAGTTTGCTGGAGTGTGGATGGGAGAAAAGATCAGTGGCCAATTTGGAAACAACCATGAGGTGGTGGAATTGGAGCCACTGCAGGGGTGGGGCAATCAATTGAACCTTAATTGAATAATTGAGTCCCAATTGAGAGAGGGAGGGGTTGGGCCATCTTGGCCTATCACAATCCACAGGAAGTGGACAAACCCTCCCTTCCCAAGCTCCTTTTAACTTCCTGTTTCCATCCAGCAACTCATTCTTCTCTGACGAAGCCTCGATGAGGCGAAATATCAGAAGCCTCTCAATTTTATTCTTTTACTCTTTTAAACCTCTTACCTTTTTCTTGGGGGGCAAAAATTCATCTTGTGGTCTTATTCAGGGTCAAGTTAGTTTGGCCTGGAATCTTTTTTAGTCCTCTTTTCCTTCTTCTTAAAAAGAACAAATTCTTGCACTTCTTGCACTGGGGAAACAGTTGGGTTGGCAGGGTTAAACCCCTAAAAGATTGGCCAGAAACTGGTGTGAACTTTGTGTGTGTGTGTAGAGTGCAGTGTGCTTACACAGACTCCTTTTTGGCCTAGTGCCCTTGGTTTTGGTTGCAAGAAATCACAGTGTGCAGTGCTACAGTGACTGACCAACTATAGGGGAACTGTACCTAGGTTAGCCCAAAAAGTGATCCCTATTTGTGCAAGGGAGAAAGACCCTTTCTTTTTGAGGAAAGGTTCTCCAAAAATGCTTTTTTTAAAGCAAAATTTTAGATGTGCAGGAATAAAGAGGACTAACAGGAAATGACCACATGAGACAGTCTTCTTTTTTAATTCTTGGTGTCTGTGCACTTATAGACCTTTAAGACACTAGAGTTGATTGTGGACTGTTTAGCTCAAGTTTGAGTCATTCTTTTAGCAGTTTCCAATCACCAGTAGGGTATGGAGGTGAGCCAGGAGCAGACCGCCGTCCTCACGGAAGGGGGAAACGTCCTGGGGGGAAACGCAACAAAGAGAGGGAATTACACATTGAATCCTCTCAACGTCCCACTCACCAAGAAATATTTTAAACTTCTCCAAGCATTACACCACTCCGAGATCCTGAGTCATTCTCTTTTAACAGGAATCTGCCCTAAGGGGATGGAGAGACAGGTACACAAATTAGCATCATTCATCAAACCATCTTCGCCATCTCTTAATACCACCAATAGAGTAAAAAACAACACTCAAAAATGGCTAGGAGACATTTTGGAGACATTACGGGTCCATTACGATGAGGTCATGGGTTCAATTCTGGGAGACTTGCCGATACTGGATGAAAGGGCCCTTCAGGTAGCGGTGGGTTGGAGCAAGCTGAAATACAAAAGAAGATTCACTAGTACATCTGTGGATACTCTGCGTACTATGCTGATCACTCCAATGGAAATACCAGTTATTCCAAACCCACTGGACTCTGACAGTGTGGATTTCCCGCCGTTGCCTGACCCCCTGGGGAGGGAAGGACAGACCCCTTTCATCCAGGGAACACCTATCCCTAAAAAACAGAGGACCAGCCTTAGTAGGGTACGCCAGAAAAATACTCCTACCCATGGGAATAAAAACTTACCTGGGAAAGGGGATGTGGCGACCTCTGGTGGCCCTCTTGGGACTGAAAGGCAAGAAATCAGACCATTAGGGGGAGCAATAACGATAACGACAAACACAAAGCCAATGCCACTTACCTTTAAGGAGGCCCTAATGTCATCTAGGATGGGTAGTAGTGTTGTTGTTTTGGAGTTGCCGCCCCCGACTCCCATACCCTTTAATCCCCAAATGGAGGACACCCCCTCAGAAATAGAGGCTGCACGGGGTCCTCCAGGAGGGGATGCTCACTCTGCGATAGAGCGTTCTGCAGGTGAAGTGGGTGGGGGGAAGGGGGCAACAAACCAAGATCCCCCCCGACCCAGTAATGTGGCAGTCCACATTGATGAGAGTCTTAACCCATCTCCTGGCGTTAAGGTCCTAAGTGGTCCTCCAGAGGACGCAATGGGACAACAGCGAGAGACTATGAGGGTGGTTAATGGGGGCTTTTTCCCTGTTTCCCCCTTACCTAACCCCAACCCTTCCCCTTCCTGGGCCCCTCCTCCACCAGGGACAGATGGGGATCTTACCCCCATCCTGCCCTCGGTGCCCAACCCCAATTGGTTGGGGATTAATGGGGGTCTAACCTCTCCCCTGTCACCTTATCCTAACCCCAACCGTCCCATCCCCCGTTCCCGCCCCTCCCTACACCCCCCCAGCCCCACTGGGGGCCTTTTTCCTGTTTTCCCTTTACCTAACCCCAACCCCTCCCTTTCCTGTGCCTCTCCTCCACTAGGGACAGATGGGGATCTTACCCCCATTCTGCCCTCGGTGCTTAACCCCAATTATTTGGGGATTAATGGGGGTCTAACCTCTCCCCTGTCACCTGATCCTAACCTCAACCGTCCCGTCCCCCGTTCCCGCCCCTCCCCACACCCCCCCAGCCCCACTTACCTTAGTCCTCGCCGTCAGCTGCCACTGGGCACCGCCTCTCGTAGGGAACCTGTAAAACATCAAAATGTTGTAAGAAAGATCCACATTTGGAATCTGGAAGTCACAAAACCAATACTGTTTTTAGGAGACTCTAATCTCGCAAGAATACCCACCTTTGAGGATAACAACATTCAGGTGGACAGTTTCCCAGGAGCCTCTTGTGATCACCTGAGGGGAGTAATAGCAAAGCTAACGCCTCACACAGAAGTAGAAAAGGTTATCCTTTCTGTGGGCCTGGTGAACTGTTTAAAGGAGAACGTACCTGATACGTTACTAAAACAGATGCGACGACTTCTAGCAGTGTGTGACACAGCATTTCCACATGCTACTATTTATGTAGCACAGATCCACTTCTCAGATAGGCTGAATGACAAACAAAAGAGCCTACTAAGGAGATTCAATAAGGATATTGTTAAACATTGTGAATACTTACCTGTCTTGGAGACACGCCACTTCTGTGTGATGCCAAGGGACCCGGTCCATTGGACTCCGGAAACTGCGGATAGAATTTTTAAACTTTGGCTTGAATTTTTAAACTAGACGGAGATGAGTGTGATGATACAGCTCCGACATCCAACATTATGAACCTCTCGAGGTCTTATAGACTGAATGAGGTCGAGAAAAAAGTGTTGGAACTGGGACTTACCTTCATTCCTACTCCGAGGCAGCCAGACCGCAGGGAATTACGCCGAGATCTCCATGTGTATCACAGGAGATTGAAGCTTTTAGATCATTTTAATTATGAAAATGAATATGTCCATACACCCTTCACGGACCCGTCTAGTTGGGTGCCAGGGAGAGTGTCAAACACAATTGAGACCCTTATCAAAAAAGATCTGGAAGCCTTAAGGGCTTTTAGACCGATGCCGGAACATACTTACAATTTGAGCATAGAGGAACTCCAAGCCATTAAGACTCTGGCGGACGACCCGGCTCTAGTAATCAAACCAGCAGATAAGGGATCACAAATTGTGATTATGGACAGGACACAGTATCTATTGGAAGCAGAGAGGCAATTGGCCAACAGAGATCATTATACACCTTTATTACATTCAATGCAGCCCGAGACACAGATCATGATCCGATCCATCTTGTGTGATATGTTCCGGGATGACATAATAACATCAAAACAAATGACTTACCTGTTGGGGCCGGATGTCCCCAGGCCAAGAGTCTTCTACCTGCTGCCGAAGATACACAAGGCCCTGGACCAATGGACTGTCCCGGGCCGGGTTCCCTGTGGTCGACCAATAGTGAGTGACTGTGGCTCAGAGTCGTCTAACATCGCTGAGTATCTGGACCTGCACATTAACCCTCTTTCACACAAACATGCTTCCTACATAAAGGATACGTATGACTTTGTGGAAAAAGTTGGGTTAATTTCAGTCTCAGCTGATGCGTTTTTGTTTTCTATTGACATTAACTCTCTATACACCAACATAGATACGACCTTGGGCCTACAGTCAATAAGAGCTGCTTTTAATAAATTTCCTGTTCCAGGAAGACCTGATGCGTATATTTTAGAACTGTTAAAGATGAGCCTTGACCGGAATGACTTTGAATTTAATAACAAACACTACCTCCAGATCCATGGTACAGCGATGGGCAAAAAATTTGCCCCAGCCTATGCCAATTTGTATATGTGTGGGTGGGAAGAATCAGGATTTGTGAAATGCCGCCATCTGCCGTCGCTGTATTTGAGGTACCTGGATGACATCTTTGGTATCTGGGAGGGAGATATGGAGAGTTTTAAAGCATTCTTGGAAGTTTTAAACACACATCATCCGGCCATCAAAATAACACACAACATCCAGAGGGAAACATTAGAGTTCTTAGACACACAGGTATTCTTTTCATCCAGTTTGGGAGCAACAACAAAAACTTTAGCCACTAAAGTTTTCTTTAAGGAAACAGATAGGCATGCATTGCTCCACAAAAACAGTTACCATCCTAAGCATACATATGAGGGTCTGGTCAAATCACAATTGATCAGATTCCATCGCATCTGTACTCACCTTAGTGATGTGGAGGAGGCGACATCGGTCCTCTTTAAAGCCCTGAGGCCTCGGGGATATTCTCGGAGGTTCCTGAGGGGGATAAGGAGTGAAGTGAGGCGGGTGTTCCAAACAAATGGGAGATATGTAGTGCAAAATGATGAGAAGAAAATTATACCTGTGGTCACAACGTTCTCTCATCCTCTTGGACGTTTGGGTGGCCAGCTGAGGCTCAACTTTGGACAGGCCCAGGAGACCCTGGAGGACCTGGGTGATTTTAAATTGATCTCTGCATACAGGAGAAACAAAAATCTTAAAGATAAACTGGTACACTCAAGCCTGAATAAAAAACCTAAGGTATCCCTAACAGAACAACAACACTTCCAACAGGATGTCTATATTGGGAATAGATATTCTGGGAGGGGGGTACCTATAGGGAATAGCATTGATTTTAAAACTTACAACGTGGTCTATGCTATCAGATGCTCCAGTTGCCAGAAACTGTACATAGGAGAAACCAGATACTCCATGGAGATCCGTTTTAAACAGCACAGGTATCAGGTCAGGAGAGGAAACGAGGATACAGTCCTTTACCGGCACTTTGTAATGCATGGGGTTAACAACATGGGGATTGAGGGTCTGGAGAGCCATAAAGAGTGGACAAAAACTCAACGACAGAAGGCTGAAAGGACCTGGATACACCTTTTAAAAACAATTGACCCGCTAGGGCTAAATGAAAAATATTAAAAATCCAAAAAGGCCCTATTCAAACATTAGGGAGTGTTGGAAAAAAGCTTACCTTGGTCTTCCTTGGGGGTACCTGTAGACATTACAGGTAGTTGGGATCCTCCACATGGCGGGTTCTCATATATATTAATATGTATATGTGTTTTCTGTTGTAATAATAATACTATGAATTATGATTTATTACATTTTTGTTGGGTGCTTGTTGCCCCGCCATGTGGGGGATCCCAACTCCAAAAAATGCAGTTGCACTTACCTTCCTTGCTGCATTCAATGTCGAGGGATCCACCTGGGGAGAAAGAAAAGGGGTGAAACATCGGTTTCTTGCACCCTCATAGAGGACAAACTGTATGTTTCATAATTTTTCAAACACTTACCTTACAGACCTTCAAATCTCCTTCTTTCTTTTTGCTCACATCCTCACAGGAACAATAGACCTCCACAGTCCAACACGGGGGGCTAGCGCCAGTGCCACTCCAACCCTGCAAGGGGTTGAGATCTGTCACCTAACCTAACCCAGCCAGAGACTGGCCCTAGTGAGGACGGTGGAGACTAAATATTTAATTCCTATTTTTTTATGAGTTTGCTGGAGTGTGGATGGGAGAAAAGATCAGTGGCCAATTTGGAAACAACCATGAGGTGGTGGAATTGGAGCCACTGCAGGGGTGGGGCAATCAATTGAACCTTAATTGAATAATTGAGTCCCAATTGAGAGAGGGAGGGGTTGGGCCATCTTGGCCTATCACAATCCACAGGAAGTGGACAAACCCTCCCTTCCCAAGCTCCTTTTAACTTCCTGTTTCCATCCAGCAACTCATTCTTCTCTGACGAAGCCTCGATGAGGCGAAATATCAGAAGCCTCTCAATTTTATTCTTTTACTCTTTTAAACCTCTTACCTTTTTCTTGGGGGGCAAAAATTCATCTTGTGGTCTTATTCAGGGTCAAGTTAGTTTGGCCTGGAATCTTTTTTAGTCCTCTTTTCCTTCTTCTTAAAAAGAACAAATTCTTGCACTTCTTGCACTGGGGAAACAGTTGGGTTGGCAGGGTTAAACCCCTAAAAGATTGGCCAGAAACTGGTGTGAACTTTGTGTGTGTGTGTAGAGTGCAGTGTGCTTACACAGACTCCTTTTTGGCCTAGTGCCCTTGGTTTTGGTTGCAAGAAATCACAGTGTGCAGTGCTACAGTGACTGACCAACTATAGGGGAACTGTACCTAGGTTAGCCCAAAAAGTGATCCCTATTTGTGCAAGGGAGAAAGACCCTTTCTTTTTGAGGAAAGGTTCTCCAAAAATGCTTTTTTTAAAGCAAAATTTTAGATGTGCAGGAATAAAGAGGACTAACAGGAAATGACCACATGAGACAGTCTTCTTTTTTAATTCTTGGTGTCTGTGCACTTATAGACCTTTAAGACACTAGAGTTGATTGTGGACTGTTTAGCTCAAGTTTGAGTCATTCTTTTAGCAGTTTCCAATCACCAGTAGGGTATGGAGGTGAGCCAGGAGCAGACCGCCGTCCTCACGGAAGGGGGAAACGTCCTGGGGGGAAACGCAACAAAGAGAGGGAATTACACATTGAATCCTCTCAACGTCCCACTCACCAAGAAATATTTTAAACTTCTCCAAGCATTACACCACTCCGAGATCCTGAGTCATTCTCTTTTAACAGGAATCTGCCCTAAGGGGATGGAGAGACAGGTACACAAATTAGCATCATTCATCAAACCATCTTCGCCATCTCTTAATACCACCAATAGAGTAAAAAACAACACTCAAAAATGGCTAGGAGACATTTTGGAGACATTACGGGTCCATTACGATGAGGTCATGGGTTCAATTCTGGGAGACTTGCCGATACTGGATGAAAGGGCCCTTCAGGTAGCGGTGGGTTGGAGCAAGCTGAAATACAAAAGAAGATTCACTAGTACATCTGTGGATACTCTGCGTACTATGCTGATCACTCCAATGGAAATACCAGTTATTCCAAACCCACTGGACTCTGACAGTGTGGATTTCCCGCCGTTGCCTGACCCCCTGGGGAGGGAAGGACAGACCCCTTTCATCCAGGGAACACCTATCCCTAAAAAACAGAGGACCAGCCTTAGTAGGGTACGCCAGAAAAATACTCCTACCCATGGGAATAAAAACTTACCTGGGAAAGGGGATGTGGCGACCTCTGGTGGCCCTCTTGGGACTGAAAGGCAAGAAATCAGACCATTAGGGGGAGCAATAACGATAACGACAAACACAAAGCCAATGCCACTTACCTTTAAGGAGGCCCTAATGTCATCTAGGATGGGTAGTAGTGTTGTTGTTTTGGAGTTGCCGCCCCCGACTCCCATACCCTTTAATCCCCAAATGGAGGACACCCCCTCAGAAATAGAGGCTGCACGGGGTCCTCCAGGAGGGGATGCTCACTCTGCGATAGAGCGTTCTGCAGGTGAAGTGGGTGGGGGGAAGGGGGCAACAAACCAAGATCCCCCCCGACCCAGTAATGTGGCAGTCCACATTGATGAGAGTCTTAACCCATCTCCTGGCGTTAAGGTCCTAAGTGGTCCTCCAGAGGACGCAATGGGACAACAGCGAGAGACTATGAGGGTGGTTAATGGGGGCTTTTTCCCTGTTTCCCCCTTACCTAACCCCAACCCTTCCCCTTCCTGGGCCCCTCCTCCACCAGGGACAGATGGGGATCTTACCCCCATCCTGCCCTCGGTGCCCAACCCCAATTGGTTGGGGATTAATGGGGGTCTAACCTCTCCCCTGTCACCTTATCCTAACCCCAACCGTCCCATCCCCCGTTCCCGCCCCTCCCTACACCCCCCCAGCCCCACTGGGGGCCTTTTTCCTGTTTTCCCTTTACCTAACCCCAACCCCTCCCTTTCCTGTGCCTCTCCTCCACTAGGGACAGATGGGGATCTTACCCCCATTCTGCCCTCGGTGCTTAACCCCAATTATTTGGGGATTAATGGGGGTCTAACCTCTCCCCTGTCACCTGATCCTAACCTCAACCGTCCCGTCCCCCGTTCCCGCCCCTCCCCACACCCCCCCAGCCCCACTTACCTTAGTCCTCGCCGTCAGCTGCCACTGGGCACCGCCTCTCGTAGGGAACCTGTAAAACATCAAAATGTTGTAAGAAAGATCCACATTTGGAATCTGGAAGTCACAAAACCAATACTGTTTTTAGGAGACTCTAATCTCGCAAGAATACCCACCTTTGAGGATAACAACATTCAGGTGGACAGTTTCCCAGGAGCCTCTTGTGATCACCTGAGGGGAGTAATAGCAAAGCTAACGCCTCACACAGAAGTAGAAAAGGTTATCCTTTCTGTGGGCCTGGTGAACTGTTTAAAGGAGAACGTACCTGATACGTTACTAAAACAGATGCGACGACTTCTAGCAGTGTGTGACACAGCATTTCCACATGCTACTATTTATGTAGCACAGATCCACTTCTCAGATAGGCTGAATGACAAACAAAAGAGCCTACTAAGGAGATTCAATAAGGATATTGTTAAACATTGTGAATACTTACCTGTCTTGGAGACACGCCACTTCTGTGTGATGCCAAGGGACCCGGTCCATTGGACTCCGGAAACTGCGGATAGAATTTTTAAACTTTGGCTTGAATTTTTAAACTAGACGGAGATGAGTGTGATGATACAGCTCCGACATCCAACATTATGAACCTCTCGAGGTCTTATAGACTGAATGAGGTCGAGAAAAAAGTGTTGGAACTGGGACTTACCTTCATTCCTACTCCGAGGCAGCCAGACCGCAGGGAATTACGCCGAGATCTCCATGTGTATCACAGGAGATTGAAGCTTTTAGATCATTTTAATTATGAAAATGAATATGTCCATACACCCTTCACGGACCCGTCTAGTTGGGTGCCAGGGAGAGTGTCAAACACAATTGAGACCCTTATCAAAAAAGATCTGGAAGCCTTAAGGGCTTTTAGACCGATGCCGGAACATACTTACAATTTGAGCATAGAGGAACTCCAAGCCATTAAGACTCTGGCGGACGACCCGGCTCTAGTAATCAAACCAGCAGATAAGGGATCACAAATTGTGATTATGGACAGGACACAGTATCTATTGGAAGCAGAGAGGCAATTGGCCAACAGAGATCATTATACACCTTTATTACATTCAATGCAGCCCGAGACACAGATCATGATCCGATCCATCTTGTGTGATATGTTCCGGGATGACATAATAACATCAAAACAAATGACTTACCTGTTGGGGCCGGATGTCCCCAGGCCAAGAGTCTTCTACCTGCTGCCGAAGATACACAAGGCCCTGGACCAATGGACTGTCCCGGGCCGGGTTCCCTGTGGTCGACCAATAGTGAGTGACTGTGGCTCAGAGTCGTCTAACATCGCTGAGTATCTGGACCTGCACATTAACCCTCTTTCACACAAACATGCTTCCTACATAAAGGATACGTATGACTTTGTGGAAAAAGTTGGGTTAATTTCAGTCTCAGCTGATGCGTTTTTGTTTTCTATTGACATTAACTCTCTATACACCAACATAGATACGACCTTGGGCCTACAGTCAATAAGAGCTGCTTTTAATAAATTTCCTGTTCCAGGAAGACCTGATGCGTATATTTTAGAACTGTTAAAGATGAGCCTTGACCGGAATGACTTTGAATTTAATAACAAACACTACCTCCAGATCCATGGTACAGCGATGGGCAAAAAATTTGCCCCAGCCTATGCCAATTTGTATATGTGTGGGTGGGAAGAATCAGGATTTGTGAAATGCCGCCATCTGCCGTCGCTGTATTTGAGGTACCTGGATGACATCTTTGGTATCTGGGAGGGAGATATGGAGAGTTTTAAAGCATTCTTGGAAGTTTTAAACACACATCATCCGGCCATCAAAATAACACACAACATCCAGAGGGAAACATTAGAGTTCTTAGACACACAGGTATTCTTTTCATCCAGTTTGGGAGCAACAACAAAAACTTTAGCCACTAAAGTTTTCTTTAAGGAAACAGATAGGCATGCATTGCTCCACAAAAACAGTTACCATCCTAAGCATACATATGAGGGTCTGGTCAAATCACAATTGATCAGATTCCATCGCATCTGTACTCACCTTAGTGATGTGGAGGAGGCGACATCGGTCCTCTTTAAAGCCCTGAGGCCTCGGGGATATTCTCGGAGGTTCCTGAGGGGGATAAGGAGTGAAGTGAGGCGGGTGTTCCAAACAAATGGGAGATATGTAGTGCAAAATGATGAGAAGAAAATTATACCTGTGGTCACAACGTTCTCTCATCCTCTTGGACGTTTGGGTGGCCAGCTGAGGCTCAACTTTGGACAGGCCCAGGAGACCCTGGAGGACCTGGGTGATTTTAAATTGATCTCTGCATACAGGAGAAACAAAAATCTTAAAGATAAACTGGTACACTCAAGCCTGAATAAAAAACCTAAGGTATCCCTAACAGAACAACAACACTTCCAACAGGATGTCTATATTGGGAATAGATATTCTGGGAGGGGGGTACCTATAGGGAATAGCATTGATTTTAAAACTTACAACGTGGTCTATGCTATCAGATGCTCCAGTTGCCAGAAACTGTACATAGGAGAAACCAGATACTCCATGGAGATCCGTTTTAAACAGCACAGGTATCAGGTCAGGAGAGGAAACGAGGATACAGTCCTTTACCGGCACTTTGTAATGCATGGGGTTAACAACATGGGGATTGAGGGTCTGGAGAGCCATAAAGAGTGGACAAAAACTCAACGACAGAAGGCTGAAAGGACCTGGATACACCTTTTAAAAACAATTGACCCGCTAGGGCTAAATGAAAAATATTAAAAATCCAAAAAGGCCCTATTCAAACATTAGGGAGTGTTGGAAAAAAGCTTACCTTGGTCTTCCTTGGGGGTACCTGTAGACATTACAGGTAGTTGGGATCCTCCACATGGCGGGTTCTCATATATATTAATATGTATATGTGTTTTCTGTTGTAATAATAATACTATGAATTATGATTTATTACATTTTTGTTGGGTGCTTGTTGCCCCGCCATGTGGGGGATCCCAACTCCAAAAAATGCAGTTGCACTTACCTTCCTTGCTGCATTCAATGTCGAGGGATCCACCTGGGGAGAAAGAAAAGGGGTGAAACATCGGTTTCTTGCACCCTCATAGAGGACAAACTGTATGTTTCATAATTTTTCAAACACTTACCTTACAGACCTTCAAATCTCCTTCTTTCTTTTTGCTCACATCCTCACAGGAACAATAGACCTCCACAGTCCAACACGGGGGGCTAGCGCCAGTGCCACTCCAACCCTGCAAGGGGTTGAGATCTGTCACCTAACCTAACCCTAACCCTAACCCTAACCCTAACCCTAACCCTAACCCTAACCCTAACCCTAACCCTAACCCTCCTTCAACCCGCCCTCTAACCCCACCCTGCCTTCCCATTCCCACCCTATCTTTAATCCCCTTCCTTGTAACCCCACCCCTCCCTTTAACCCTAGGCCTAAACCCAACCCTCCCTCCGACCCCATACCCAACCCCAACCCTCCCTGTAACCCCACCCCTCCCCTTAACCCTAGGCCCAAACCCAACCCTCCCTTTAAAGGTCCCTTCAACCCGCCCTTTAACCCCACCCTGCCTTCCCATTCCCACTCTACCTTTAATTCCACCCTGCCTTCCCGTCCCCACCCTACCTTTAATACCCTTCCTAATTCCCCACTGGTTGTTTACCCGCCCTTTAACCCCACCATCCTTCCCGATCCTGATTTTAACAATACTCAGGATTCTGTTTTCACCCCCCTGGCCCCACCACCCACAACCAACACCGGCACACCGTTCACCTCAGACACCGTCACGGACCCGTTAATAATCATTCCCCTAGTCACCACATTTTCACACAAAACTCGACCCCTGCAACATGCACTCAAACACAACTTCACCACGGCCCAACGCACATACCCCGCACTAAAACCCTACAGGATCATTTCGGCATACAGAAGAAATAAAAGTTTAAAGGACATACTCATACACACCAAATTCAGCACCATGCCCTCTCCAGCAGCCAAACCTCATACACTTCACTATAAATACAGAAAATTCATTACAAACCCTCACAGCCACACATCAGCTCCGGTCCCGGACAACCTCACCTTACAAACCTCGAACGCCGTATACATCATCACCTGCACCCTCTGCCACAAACACTATATAGGAGAAACCGGCTCTTCAATAGACACCAGACTCAAACAACATCTGTACAACATCTCACGGGCACACCTACAAACAACACTCGTCACACACTTCCAGGAGCACCCCGTCACTCACCTCATCATATCTGGTGTGGAGTCGGGGTCCGGGTGGTCCAGTGGACAGCGGAAACACGCCGAAAGAAAATGGATCACACAGTTAAATACAATTACACCCCTGGGACTGAATGAAAAAACATAACACTCTTCATCTCATACAGGACCTACTTCACTCATAAATAGACTACACCTTCAACAATACTTACCTTGATCAGTATCATCCACTCATCCATCGCCACACAGCACCTGCAAAAGAACAAACACATTACCTCACAACACTTTGGAACATATACATGTACCCACTCATACATATTCTTACGCATACATTACTTAAAATAATATACACACACATAAACTCACCGGACTATGTATCCATACACACGCACACACTTACATACTGGCACATAGATCTACACACTTAAGAACAAACTCAACAACACCTACCTTGGTCCTCCAATCCTCAGCACCATCCACTCAGCCATCACCACACAGCACCTGTAAAAGAAAACACACACATTATTTCACAACACGTTTTTTGTACTTCTGTTTTCCTTCCTTTCTTTTTTTATATATTTTTAAACACAGAAATGATAGGCCCGCGCTTTTTAAGACCATCCAGTTTTTCTTTTTAACCCTACCCTAACCCAAACCTAACCCTAACCCTAACCCTAACCCTAACCCTAAACCCTAACCCTAACCCTAACCCTAACCCTAACCCTAACCCTAACCCTATTATTGTTGACATTCATGTTGTTTTATTGTTAAGTGACTTTTTATTGTAAAGACGCTTTGGTTCAAGGCGGCTGTTTAATTAATAAATGTATATGTATTCCGCTTGTATTTTCTTTATTATCCCCAGTTACTCCTCAAGACTGCATTAGGATGGACTGTTTTTCTGTGGACCAGACTATTTTTCCAAATTTATATGTTGATTCACCAATTGGACTGGAAACACACACTGGGGATTTGATCAACCCTGGTGGGCCTGCCTATGGGGAGGGTGTCTAGTGTTTCGAAGGCCGAAACGCCCGATGATCCTAGGTATACTACTGATGATGTGTTTCCACAATTTAGATTCACATTTGGATTTATTTCTCACTTTTACTTGACTGACAGACGCTGAGACAGCTGTACTTGTGTTAGCAATGGGTAGTGTTAAAGTCTTCGGACAACAGTATGTCATCCCTGAGGGATGTTAATGCTGATAGGCTCCTACTTGCCAAAAAAGGTTAGGTCTGAAAGAAGAAGACCAGACAGTGACAGAAGACTTGGACACAGGATATTGGAAGAAGACTTGGACACAAGATGTTGGATGAAGACTTGGACACAAGATTTTTTTATTCTGATGACCTTGGCAATGGGTAGTGTTAATGTCTTCGGACAACAGTATGTCATCCCTGGGGGTTGTTAATACTGATAGGCTCCTATTTGCCAATAGGGTCAGGTTGGAAAGAAGAAAACAAGTCATGGACATAGGATCATCAGGAACAATACGTCCAAGAAGAATATCCTATGTAACAATAGGTAGTAGTAAAGTCTTCGGACAATTGTTTCCCTGAGGGTTCCTAATACTACTCCTATTGGTCAATAGGTCTGGCAGTGGAAAGGGAGGAGCCTATAAAACAGACTCCTGCTCATTCATTCATTTCAGGGGGACGGAGTGAGTGGGGTTTCAGGTGCGCGTGCCTAATTGGGGTCTCACCTGTACTGTGGTCCCGTTGGGGTCCCACAGGGTGTTTCTTCGTTATTAATGTCACACCTAACTCTGCCGGGGCCTTGGCCCTACTTGCTCCTATTGCCCCCTTTTCCATTTCCGCTCTTATTTACTATATTGCCTCAAGAAGATATTTTACAAGGTTTTGTTCACTCTACAATTTTTGTAAGATGGCCTGTGGCCTTACTCTCCTATTTTTGGATTTTTCACAACACTCTGGACAAGATTGAACAAGATTTTTCACAACACTCTGGACTGAAGTAAACAGGATTTCCTCATTCCAGTCTTCTACAGGATTTTTTCACATCATTCTGGACCGGGTCAAACAGATCTTCCTCACTATTCCCTGCTTTTCCTACTCTGTCTCTGCCTTCCACCCCCTGGAATTGATTCCTTTGGGCTGGACGGGAGAATTCGACTCAAGCCCTGTGGGCAGCAGTGTCATTCGCCCTGTGGGTGTCGACCCTGTATGAGTCACTGATCTAATTTCCCTCTCCTTCTCTTACCTAAACCCAACCCTCCTGCTCTCGACCCTAACCCCACCTGCACCCTATCCTAACCCCAACCCTAGGCCCCTGGTGGGTCTCTCTCTTGTCTTAAACCTAACCCTCCTTGCTTTCTCTTCTAACCCTAACCCTCTTTTACTCCCAGCACAGGTAAGTATTATTGTTGACATTCATGTTGTATTATTGTTGACATTCATGTTGTTTTATTGTTAAGTGACTTTTTATTGGTAAGTATTATTGTTGACATTCATGTTATTTTTATTGGTAAGTATTATTGTTGACATTCATGTTGTTTTATTGTTAAGTGACTTTTTATTGTAAAGACGCTTTGGTTCAAGGCGGCTGTTTAATTAATAAATGTATATGTATTCCGCTTGTATTTTCTTTATTATCCCCAGTTACTCCTCAAGACTGCATTAGGATGGACTGTTTTTCTGTGGACCAGACTATTTTTCCAAATTTATATGTTGATTCACCAATTGGACTGGAAACACACACTGGGGATTTGATCAACCCTGGTGGGCCTGCCTATGGGGAGGGTGTCTAGTGTTTCGAAGGCCGAAACGCCCGATGATCCTAGGTATACTACTGATGATGTGTTTCCACAATTTAGATTCACATTTGGATTTATTTCTCACTTTTACTTGACTGACAGACGCTGAGACAGCTGTACTTGTGTTAGCAATGGGTAGTGTTAAAGTCTTCGGACAACAGTATGTCATCCCTGAGGGATGTTAATGCTGATAGGCTCCTACTTGCCAAAAAAGGTTAGGTCTGAAAGAAGAAGACCAGACAGTGACAGAAGACTTGGACACAGGATATTGGAAGAAGACTTGGACACAAGATGTTGGATGAAGACTTGGACACAAGATTTTTTTATTCTGATGACCTTGGCAATGGGTAGTGTTAATGTCTTCGGACAACAGTATGTCATCCCTGGGGGTTGTTAATACTGATAGGCTCCTATTTGCCAATAGGGTCAGGTTGGAAAGAAGAAAACAAGTCATGGACATAGGATCATCAGGAACAATACGTCCAAGAAGAATATCCTATGTAACAATAGGTAGTAGTAAAGTCTTCGGACAATTGTTTCCCTGAGGGTTCCTAATACTACTCCTATTGGTCAATAGGTCTGGCAGTGGAAAGGGAGGAGCCTATAAAACAGACTCCTGCTCATTCATTCATTTCAGGGGGACGGAGTGAGTGGGGTTTCAGGTGCGCGTGCCTAATTGGGGTCTCACCTGTACTGTGGTCCCGTTGGGGTCCCACAGGGTGTTTCTTCGTTATTAATGTCACACCTAACTCTGCCGGGGCCTTGGCCCTACTTGCTCCTATTGCCCCCTTTTCCATTTCCGCTCTTATTTACTATATTGCCTCAAGAAGATATTTTACAAGGTTTTGTTCACTCTACAATTTTTGTAAGATGGCCTGTGGCCTTACTCTCCTATTTTTGGATTTTTCACAACACTCTGGACAAGATTGAACAAGATTTTTCACAACACTCTGGACTGAAGTAAACAGGATTTCCTCATTCCAGTCTTCTACAGGATTTTTTCACATCATTCTGGACCGGGTCAAACAGATCTTCCTCACTATTCCCTGCTTTTCCTACTCTGTCTCTGCCTTCCACCCCCTGGAATTGATTCCTTTGGGCTGGACGGGAGAATTCGACTCAAGCCCTGTGGGCAGCAGTGTCATTCGCCCTGTGGGTGTCGACCCTGTATGAGTCACTGATCTAATTTCCCTCTCCTTCTCTTACCTAAACCCAACCCTCCTGCTCTCGACCCTAACCCCACCTGCACCCTATCCTAACCCCAACCCTAGGCCCCTGGTGGGTCTCTCTCTTTCTTGTCTTAAACCTAACCCTCCTTGCTTTCTCTTCTAACCCTAACCCTCTTTTACTCCCAGCACAGGTAAGTATTATTGTTGACATTCATGTTGTATTATTGTTGACATTCATGTTGTTTTATTGTTAAGTGACTTTTTATTGGTAAGTATTATTGTTGACATTCATGTTATTTTTATTGGTAAGTATTATTGTTGACATTCATGTTGTTTTATTGTTAAGTGACTTTTTATTGTAAAGACGCTTTGGTTCAAGGCGGCTGTTTAATTAATAAATGTATATGTATTCCGCTTGTATTTTCTTTATTATCCCCAGTTACTCCTCAAGACTGCATTAGGATGGACTGTTTTTCTGTGGACCAGACTATTTTTCCAAATTTATATGTTGATTCACCAATTGGACTGGAAACACACACTGGGGATTTGATCAACCCTGGTGGGCCTGCCTATGGGGAGGGTGTCTAGTGTTTCGAAGGCCGAAACGCCCGATGATCCTAGGTATACTACTGATGATGTGTTTCCACAATTTAGATTCACATTTGGATTTATTTCTCACTTTTACTTGACTGACAGACGCTGAGACAGCTGTACTTGTGTTAGCAATGGGTAGTGTTAAAGTCTTCGGACAACAGTATGTCATCCCTGAGGGATGTTAATGCTGATAGGCTCCTACTTGCCAAAAAAGGTTAGGTCTGAAAGAAGAAGACCAGACAGTGACAGAAGACTTGGACACAGGATATTGGAAGAAGACTTGGACACAAGATGTTGGATGAAGACTTGGACACAAGATTTTTTTATTCTGATGACCTTGGCAATGGGTAGTGTTAATGTCTTCGGACAACAGTATGTCATCCCTGGGGGTTGTTAATACTGATAGGCTCCTATTTGCCAATAGGGTCAGGTTGGAAAGAAGAAAACAAGTCATGGACATAGGATCATCAGGAACAATACGTCCAAGAAGAATATCCTATGTAACAATAGGTAGTAGTAAAGTCTTCGGACAATTGTTTCCCTGAGGGTTCCTAATACTACTCCTATTGGTCAATAGGTCTGGCAGTGGAAAGGGAGGAGCCTATAAAACAGACTCCTGCTCATTCATTCATTTCAGGGGGACGGAGTGAGTGGGGTTTCAGGTGCGCGTGCCTAATTGGGGTCTCACCTGTACTGTGGTCCCGTTGGGGTCCCACAGGGTGTTTCTTCGTTATTAATGTCACACCTAACCCTAACCCTAACCCTAACCCTAACCCTAACCCTAGTAAGGTGAAAATGAACACCAACAAATGGTTAGAGGGGAACTTGGAAATTTTAAAATGTCATTATGATGATATGTTGGTCTTTTTACTGGGTGACTTACCTGGGATGGATGAGGAGGCTTTTCGAGTGGCGGTGGGCTGGGGAAGGTTGAGATACAAACGCAAATTCACAACAACATCAGTGAAAACATTGCGGGAATTACTCACCTCTCCAGGAGAAAATCCTTCTTCTCAAGCCTTCCGGCCGATGAATCCGGAAGACTTCCCACCATTGCCTGCGTCCATGGGTATGGGGGTCCTAACTCCAATTGAGGAGGACTCCGACACCAGTGTGGTCACCCAGGGGGATGGATACTTACCTTTGGTAGGGATGAGGGAAACTCCAGAGGTCTCTGGTACATCTCCTGTGGGGAAAACAAAAAACATCAAACAGTCACATGGGTCAAACACAGTTGGAACTACCTTACTTACCTTTAAAGAGGCCCTGAACTTTACATCTGGGGTCTCTGAAATTGTGAGAGAGAGGGTCCAAGTTGCCCCCAGTAGTGGCAGTGAGGTGGCAATTAGCTCAACTATTGCCAGCCCACCCCCAACAGTGGAGACCAGTTTCCCTCCCAAAATGCTGTTGACGCGGTTGAGTGACACCATGGTGGGTATAAGGGGTCCTAACCCCACCTTGACCCTGAACCCTAACCCCAACCCTCCCTTCCCCAAATCTAATCCTCCCCCTTCCCCAAACCCCATGGTGGAAAGGGGACTTAACCCCTCCCTGATCCCTCATCCTAATCCCAACCCTCCCTCTCCTATACCTCACCCCAACCCTCCCTTTCCTATACCTTACCCCAACCCTCCCCCCTCCCCCCTCCTCCCTTCCCTTTCCCTGGAACCTACTTACCGTCACGCCCTCAGCCAGTCACAGCCAAAGGTCCTCCATCGAGAGGAGCCCGTTATCCATCCGACCTGTTGGAGGAAAATACAAGATTGGCAGTTAGACGTAGTGAAACCCATAGTGGTGGTGGGGGACGGTAATCTCTCGGCTATCCCTACTTTTAAGGATGATCTTATCCAAGTTGACAGTTTCCCAGGAGCGAACTGTCATCATTTAAGGGGGATACTAGAGAAATTGACACCTAACTCTAACACAGAGCATGTCATCCTGTCAGTAGGGATGGTTAACTGTCTCGACAGACAGAAACCCACGACCACCGTGAAACAACTGCAGCAGCTTGGGAAAACCTGTCAAAAACGATTTCCTAAAGCTGTTGTCTACGTGCCATTCATTCATTTCTCGGACAGGTTGGCTAAGGACCAGCAAGAATTGTTTGACGATTTTAACTTTTATGTTGATAGTAAATCTCCTTTTCAAACGTTACCTGAGATGGATAAACTCCAATTCCAGGTAACGGGACAGGATCCAGTTCTCTGGACCACTGAAACCGCAGAGAGAATGCTAAAATTATGGATGAGTGATTTATTATTATAAACATCTAAAGGTTGCATACCCCCTGCTGTCTTCCGAGTGGGAGGTGAGGGATTCCTGGGGAAAGAGAAAAAAAGTTATTAACAATACCAGGAATCAGAAAAGAGTGTATATATGCACATACTTACTCACCTGTGATACTTACCTGTGATGACCAGTAGGGGGCAGAAGGGTTCCTGTAGGACAAAAAAAGAAAAAAGATCAACACAGATCTAAAGTATAGGGTATTTAGTGGTTGACTTACCTGGGATACTTACCTGCTAGGATACCTACCTGGATGGGAATATAATAATCCTCCTCTTCACCTTCTTTTCTGGGGACAAAAAAAACATTGAATAAAAACACAGGACTTGTGCCAGTGCAACTCCAGCCCATCGTTGGGCTGAGACCTTTCCACAAACCTAACCCAGCCAGAGCCTAGTCCAGTGTCTTATTTTTTGAAAATATTTTTAAATTCCCCTTTTACTTCATTTTTTTCTTGAGGTTTTAGTTAGGAATTAAGTAACTGGCAACTTTTACAAAGAAAGTGTTGGGCCTAATTAAGCCTTAATTGAACACAAGAGGGTGTGAGAGGGGTATGGCAGATTGGCCAATTAGAAACCACAGGAAGTGGCCAAGCCCCCGCCCCCCTTCCACTACTTAACTTCCTGTCTGCCTCATCCAACTCAGTTCTCCTCTGAGGAAGCCTTATGAAGGTGAAACGTTAGGAGCTCCTTCTTTTATTCTTTTACTCTTTTATTCTTTTATGGGGGGCAAAAACTTTTAGAGTGCATTTTAACCTATGGTTTTATTCAGAGTGGACCCAGTCCATCTTTGAACTTTTTTTAGTCCTTGGTTTTAAACAAACAGTTGCACATTTTTTGCACCCAGTACTTGGCACTTTATGAGCAGGGGAGAGAACCCTAGTTGGCTCAGTTCCCTCTTTGTGTGGGGTGAGTGTGTGTGTGGGTGTGTGGTGCACTTACCTTATTCCTGGTTTGGAACCTCTTGTTCAAAAGCACAGTGTGCAGTTCTACAGGGACTGACCAAGGAAGGGGCCATCTTCACCCTGAACAGGTGTCATTGGGGCAAAAAAAGACAACCCTTGCAGTAAGGGCTCTCTTTTAGACAGGCTTTTCTAAAGGCCATTAATCTTCTATGTGCAATAAAAGGACTAAATAGGAAAATACCATAGGCCATAGATGCATTTTATTGATGTCTGAACAATTTTATTGAGACATTTTAGAAATACTTTTAGCAATTTTAGCGGTTTTACTTTTTATAAGGAGGATGGAAGTGGGACCAACAGATACAGGAAACGGGATAAACCGACCCAAATGCCTGAATGTCCCACTGGCCAAAATTTATTTTAAACTTCTCCAAGCTCTGCATCACACAGAGATCCTGGATGACTCCATCTCCAAGGGATCCTGTCCAAAAGGGATGCAGAGGCAGGTTAATAAATTAACAACTTTTATTAAACCTGCGTCCCCCTCGTTTGAGACCACCAGTAAGGTGAAAATGAACACCAACAAATGGTTAGAGGGGAACTTGGAAATTTTAAAATGTCATTATGATGATATGTTGGTCTTTTTACTGGGTGACTTACCTGGGATGGATGAGGAGGCTTTTCGAGTGGCGGTGGGCTGGGGAAGGTTGAGATACAAACGCAAATTCACAACAACATCAGTGAAAACATTGCGGGAATTACTCACCTCTCCAGGAGAAAATCCTTCTTCTCAAGCCTTCCGGCCGATGAATCCGGAAGACTTCCCACCATTGCCTGCGTCCATGGGTATGGGGGTCCTAACTCCAATTGAGGAGGACTCCAGCACCAGTGTGGTCACCCAGGGGGATGGATACTTACCTTTGGTAGGGATGAGGGAAACTCCAGAGGTCTCTGGTACATCTCCTGTGGGGAAAACAAAAAACATCAAACAGTCACATGGGTCAAACACAGTTGGAACTACCTTACTTACCTTTAAAGAGGCCCTGAACTTTACATCTGGGGTCTCTGAAATTGTGAGGGAGAGGGTCCAAGTTGCCCCCAGTAGTGGCAGTGAGGTGGCAATTAGCTCGACTATTGCCAGCCCACCCCCAACAGTGGAGACCAGTTTCCCTCCCAAAATGCTGTTGACGCGGTTGAGTGACACCATGGTGGGTATAAGGGGTCCTAACCCCACCTTGACCCTGAACCCTAACCCCAACCCTCCCTTCCCCAAATCTAATCCTCCCCCTTCCCCAAACCCCATGGTGGAAAGGGGACTTAACCCCTCCCTGATCCCTCATCCTAACCCCAACCCTCCCTCTCCTATACCTCACCCCAACCCTCCCTTTCCTATACCTTACCCCAACCCTCCCCCCTCCCCCCTCCTCCCTTCCCTTTCCCTGGAACCTACTTACCGTCACGCCCTCAGCCAGTCACAGCCAAAGGTCCTCCATCGAGAGGAGCCCGTTATCCATCCGACCTGTTGGAGGAAAATACAAGATTGGCAGTTAGACGTAGTGAAACCCATAGTGGTGGTGGGGGACGGTAATCTCTCGGCTATCCCTACTTTTAAGGATGATCTTATCCAAGTTGACAGTTTCCCAGGAGCGAACTGTCATCATTTAACCTTTTCATGTTCCTGTTAAATTTGCCTGAAAACGCCTAAACAGCATACCCAAAGTAAATTGGAAGCTGTTCTTGAACCATTTGGAGTACATGCATGTAAATGATCTCTTTTGAAAGCTGACACTCTGAAGTTATGTCCCCTGTTGTCAGGACCCCTGTCAGTCCTTCTAGTGTTGAGTAATAGAAGCTTGAACACAAGGAAAGTGAAAATTTCTATTTCCGCCTAGATTTTGTTTTGAAAACAGAGGCCTGAATAGGCCTAGAGGTGGTAGGTATTATCTGGAAGACTAAATTGGACCACAGGTTGAAGCCTTACCCAATTAAAATCAAAAGTCAAACATAATACCACAATATATTCATATTTGACACATGTTTTTATAAGAGTACATCCAGGAATTTTCTAAAAGGGTCTTTTGGAGACTCCAAAATGACCCTTTGTAACCAAGGTCAAGGTCAAATAAAAAGGTATTATTTTTCATAATTGTTATCTCTAATGAAAGGTGGTACTTAGAACTATCATATATAATAGCTAAATCCCTAATTAGTAATACTGAAACACAAAAACTGAAGCATGAACACATTGGAGTGCTTTATCTGATTCCAAGGATTGGCGCACAAAGAACACTGATTCTGTCAACCATATTGCGCAATCGACTGTTATTTTGAAGGCTCCACAGACGCATACAAATGAGGTATTGGCATTTTCAGCTAGCTGTCAGCTACAAGGCTAACGAGCTAATTTCAGAGCCAGTCGAAGCCAGTTCGAGAAATTTGTTTAGAACGAGTGTGGGGGGGGGGGGCGGGGGGGGGGCAGGACGCACAGACCTAGTTGGCTTTAGAGGGCTGTCAACGGGGCATGGAAGCTCCTATTGGGTCGAACAAGGTGTCAATCAAAAGGGGAGGGTTCAACGGACATTTTGAGACCTTCATTTTGTAAATACTCCGTTGATAAATCTGAGAAAATAACACTTTTATGTGAACAAGTTGTTTCTTCCGTCGGCTAACTTGCATAATGAAACAAAGGATAATGGCTATTCATGAACGTAAAACATTGTATTTGGACGAATTACTTTACATGGTTAGATACTTTGAACCCTTGGGACTTACGCAGATCAAGTTTTGATGGCATGATTTGCACACCTGGACCTATTTGAACAACTTAGGGTGAGTACAACTTTTTTCTTTGGCATTGTTGAAGGAATGTTCACCGGAAAAAGACGTTGACTTTGCTTGCTATTGCGACTTGATCTTGAATTGGTTTATTTCAATGGAAGCACAAGAATCGTAGCTTTCCAACGATGTATAACATGTGTAGCGTCTAAAAAATATATTTTTTAGAATTTAGTGCGTCGTAACTGAGGAAGGGGGAGGCAGCATTTTTGTCTCGCGAGCGAAACAGGAGCGTAAACAGGTTAAGGGGGATACTAGAGAAATTGACACCTAACTCTAACACAGAGCATGTCATCCTGTCAGTAGGGATGGTTAACTGTCTCGACAGACAGAAACCCACGACCACCGTGAAACAACTGCAGCAGCTTGGGAAAACCTGTCAAAAACGATTTCCTAAAGCTGTTGTCTACGTGCCATTCATTCATTTCTCGGACAGGTTGGCTAAGGACCAGCAAGAATTGTTTGACGATTTTAACTTTTATGTTGATAGTAAATCTCCTTTTCAAACGTTACCTGAGATGGATAAACTCCAATTCCAGGTAACGGGACAGGATCCAGTTCTCTGGACCACTGAAACCGCAGAGAGAATGCTAAAATTATGGATGAGTGATTTATTATTATAAACATCTAAAGGTTGCATACCCCCTGCTGTCTTCCGAGTGGGAGGTGAGGGATTCCTGGGGAAAGAGAAAAAAGTTATTAACAATACCAGGAATCAGAAAAGAGTGTATATATGCACATACTTACTTACCTGTGATACTTACCTGTGATGACCAGTAGGGGGCAGAAGGGTTCCTGTAGGACAAAAAAAGAAAAAAGATCAACACAGATCTAAAGTATAGGGTATTTAGTGGTTGACTTACCTGGGATACTTACCTGCTAGGATACCTACCTGGATGGGAATATAATAATCCTCCTCTTCACCTTCTTTTCTGGGGACAAAAAAAACATTGAATAAAAACACAGGACTTGTGCCAGTGCAACTCCAGCCCATCGTTGGGCTGAGACCTTTCCACAAACCTAACCCAGCCAGAGCCTAGTCCAGTGTCTTATTTTTTGAAAATATTTTTAAATTCCCCTTTTACTTCATTTTTTTCTTGAGGTTTTAGTTAGGAATTAAGTAACTGGCAACTTTTACAAAGAAAGTGTTGGGCCTAATTAAGCCTTAATTGAACACAAGAGGGTGTGAGAGGGGTATGGCAGATTGGCCAATTAGAAACCACAGGAAGTGGCCAAGCCCCCGCCCCCCTTCCACTACTTAACTTCCTGTCTGCCTCATCCAACTCAGTTCTCCTCTGAGGAAGCCTTATGAAGGTGAAACGTTAGGAGCTCCTTCTTTTATTCTTTTACTCTTTTATTCTTTTATGGGGGGCAAAAACTTTTAGAGTGCATTTTAACCTATGGTTTTATTCAGAGTGGACCCAGTCCATCTTTGAACTTTTTTTAGTCCTTGGTTTTAAACAAACAGTTGCACATTTTTGCACCCAGTACTTGGCACTTTATGAGCAGGGGAGAGAACCCTGGTTGGCTCAGTTCCCTCTTTGTGTGGGGTGAGTGTGTGTGTGGGTGTGTGGTGCACTTACCTTATTCCTGGTTTGGAACCTCTTGTTCAAAAGCACAGTGTGCAGTTCTACAGGGACTGACCAAGGAAGGGGCCATCTTCACCCTGAACAGGTGTCATTGGGGCAAAAAAAGACAACCCTTGCAGTAAGGGCTCTCTTTTAGACAGGCTTTTCTAAAGGCCATTAATCTTCTATGTGCAATAAAAGGACTAAATAGGAAAATACCATAGGCCATAGATGCATTTTATTGATGTCTGAACAATTTTATTGAGACATTTTAGAAATACTTTTAGCAATTTTAGCGGTTTTACTTTTTATAAGGAGGATGGAAGTGGGACCAACAGATACAGGAAACGGGATAAACCGACCCAAATGCCTGAATGTCCCACTGGCCAAAATTTATTTTAAACTTCTCCAAGCTCTGCATCACACAGAGATCCTGGATGACTCCATCTCCAAGGGATCCTGTCCAAAAGGGATGCAGAGGCAGGTTAATAAATTAACAACTTTTATTAAACCTGCGTCCCCCTCGTTTGAGACCACCAGTAAGGTGAAAATGAACACCAACAAATGGTTAGAGGGGAACTTGGAAATTTTAAAATGTCATTATGATGATATGTTGGTCTTTTTACTGGGTGACTTACCTGGGATGGATGAGGAGGCTTTTCGAGTGGCGGTGGGCTGGGGAAGGTTGAGATACAAACGCAAATTCACAACAACATCAGTGAAAACATTGCGGGAATTACTCACCTCTCCAGGAGAAAATCCTTCTTCTCAAGCCTTCCGGCCGATGAATCCGGAAGACTTCCCACCATTGCCTGCGTCCATGGGTATGGGGGTCCTAACTCCAATTGAGGAGGACTCCAGCACCAGTGTGGTCACCCAGGGGGATGGATACTTACCTTTGGTAGGGATGAGGGAAACTCCAGAGGTCTCTGGTACATCTCCTGTGGGGAAAACAAAAAACATCAAACAGTCACATGGGTCAAACACAGTTGGAACTACCTTACTTACCTTTAAAGAGGCCCTGAACTTTACATCTGGGGTCTCTGAAATTGTGAGGGAGAGGGTCCAAGTTGCCCCCAGTAGTGGCAGTGAGGTGGCAATTAGCTCGACTATTGCCAGCCCACCCCCAACAGTGGAGACCAGTTTCCCTCCCAAAATGCTGTTGACGCGGTTGAGTGACACCATGGTGGGTATAAGGGGTCCTAACCCCACCTTGACCCTGAACCCTAACCCCAACCCTCCCTTCCCCAAATCTAATCCTCCCCCTTCCCCAAACCCCATGGTGGAAAGGGGACTTAACCCCTCCCTGATCCCTCATCCTAACCCCAACCCTCCCTCTCCTATACCTCACCCCAACCCTCCCTTTCCTATACCTTACCCCAACCCTCCCCCCTCCCCCCTCCTCCCTTCCCTTTCCCTGGAACCTACTTACCGTCACGCCCTCAGCCAGTCACAGCCAAAGGTCCTCCATCGAGAGGAGCCCGTTATCCATCCGACCTGTTGGAGGAAAATACAAGATTGGCAGTTAGACGTAGTGAAACCCATAGTGGTGGTGGGGGACGGTAATCTCTCGGCTATCCCTACTTTTAAGGATGATCTTATCCAAGTTGACAGTTTCCCAGGAGCGAACTGTCATCATTTAAGGGGGATACTAGAGAAATTGACACCTAACTCTAACACAGAGCATGTCATCCTGTCAGTAGGGATGGTTAACTGTCTCGACAGACAGAAACCCACGACCACCGTGAAACAACTGCAGCAGCTTGGGAAAACCTGTCAAAAACGATTTCCTAAAGCTGTTGTCTACGTGCCATTCATTCATTTCTCGGACAGGTTGGCTAAGGACCAGCAAGAATTGTTTGACGATTTTAACTTTTATGTTGATAGTAAATCTCCTTTTCAAACGTTACCTGAGATGGATAAACTCCAATTCCAGGTAACGGGACAGGATCCAGTTCTCTGGACCACTGAAACCGCAGAGAGAATGCTAAAATTATGGATGAGTGATTTATTATTATAAACATCTAAAGGTTGCATACCCCCTGCTGTCTTCCGAGTGGGAGGTGAGGGATTCCTGGGGAAAGAGAAAAAAGTTATTAACAATACCAGGAATCAGAAAAGAGTGTATATATGCACATACTTACTTACCTGTGATACTTACCTGTGATGACCAGTAGGGGGCAGAAGGGTTCCTGTAGGACAAAAAAAGAAAAAAGATCAACACAGATCTAAAGTATAGGGTATTTAGTGGTTGACTTACCTGGGATACTTACCTGCTAGGATACCTACCTGGATGGGAATATAATAATCCTCCTCTTCACCTTCTTTTCTGGGGACAAAAAAAACATTGAATAAAAACACAGGACTTGTGCCAGTGCAACTCCAGCCCATCGTTGGGCTGAGACCTTTCCACAAACCTAACCCAGCCAGAGCCTAGTCCAGTGTCTTATTTTTTGAAAATATTTTTAAATTCCCCTTTTACTTCATTTTTTTCTTGAGGTTTTAGTTAGGAATTAAGTAACTGGCAACTTTTACAAAGAAAGTGTTGGGCCTAATTAAGCCTTAATTGAACACAAGAGGGTGTGAGAGGGGTATGGCAGATTGGCCAATTAGAAACCACAGGAAGTGGCCAAGCCCCCGCCCCCCTTCCACTACTTAACTTCCTGTCTGCCTCATCCAACTCAGTTCTCCTCTGAGGAAGCCTTATGAAGGTGAAACGTTAGGAGCTCCTTCTTTTATTCTTTTACTCTTTTATTCTTTTATGGGGGGCAAAAACTTTTAGAGTGCATTTTAACCTATGGTTTTATTCAGAGTGGACCCAGTCCATCTTTGAACTTTTTTTAGTCCTTGGTTTTAAACAAACAGTTGCACATTTTTGCACCCAGTACTTGGCACTTTATGAGCAGGGGAGAGAACCCTGGTTGGCTCAGTTCCCTCTTTGTGTGGGGTGAGTGTGTGTGTGGGTGTGTGGTGCACTTACCTTATTCCTGGTTTGGAACCTCTTGTTCAAAAGCACAGTGTGCAGTTCTACAGGGACTGACCAAGGAAGGGGCCATCTTCACCCTGAACAGGTGTCATTGGGGCAAAAAAAGACAACCCTTGCAGTAAGGGCTCTCTTTTAGACAGGCTTTTCTAAAGGCCATTAATCTTCTATGTGCAATAAAAGGACTAAATAGGAAAATACCATAGGCCATAGATGCATTTTATTGATGTCTGAACAATTTTATTGAGACATTTTAGAAATACTTTTAGCAATTTTAGCGGTTTTACTTTTTATAAGGAGGATGGAAGTGGGACCAACAGATACAGGAAACGGGATAAACCGACCCAAATGCCTGAATGTCCCACTGGCCAAAATTTATTTTAAACTTCTCCAAGCTCTGCATCACACAGAGATCCTGGATGACTCCATCTCCAAGGGATCCTGTCCAAAAGGGATGCAGAGGCAGGTTAATAAATTAACAACTTTTATTAAACCTGCGTCCCCCTCGTTTGAGACCACCAGTAAGGTGAAAATGAACACCAACAAATGGTTAGAGGGGAACTTGGAAATTTTAAAATGTCATTATGATGATATGTTGGTCTTTTTACTGGGTGACTTACCTGGGATGGATGAGGAGGCTTTTCGAGTGGCGGTGGGCTGGGGAAGGTTGAGATACAAACGCAAATTCACAACAACATCAGTGAAAACATTGCGGGAATTACTCACCTCTCCAGGAGAAAATCCTTCTTCTCAAGCCTTCCGGCCGATGAATCCGGAAGACTTCCCACCATTGCCTGCGTCCATGGGTATGGGGGTCCTAACTCCAATTGAGGAGGACTCCAGCACCAGTGTGGTCACCCAGGGGGATGGATACTTACCTTTGGTAGGGATGAGGGAAACTCCAGAGGTCTCTGGTACATCTCCTGTGGGGAAAACAAAAAACATCAAACAGTCACATGGGTCAAACACAGTTGGAACTACCTTACTTACCTTTAAAGAGGCCCTGAACTTTACATCTGGGGTCTCTGAAATTGTGAGGGAGAGGGTCCAAGTTGCCCCCAGTAGTGGCAGTGAGGTGGCAATTAGCTCGACTATTGCCAGCCCACCCCCAACAGTGGAGACCAGTTTCCCTCCCAAAATGCTGTTGACGCGGTTGAGTGACACCATGGTGGGTATAAGGGGTCCTAACCCCACCTTGACCCTGAACCCTAACCCCAACCCTCCCTTCCCCAAATCTAATCCTCCCCCTTCCCCAAACCCCATGGTGGAAAGGGGACTTAACCCCTCCCTGATCCCTCATCCTAACCCCAACCCTCCCTCTCCTATACCTCACCCCAACCCTCCCTTTCCTATACCTTACCCCAACCCTCCCCCCTCCCCCCTCCTCCCTTCCCTTTCCCTGGAACCTACTTACCGTCACGCCCTCAGCCAGTCACAGCCAAAGGTCCTCCATCGAGAGGAGCCCGTTATCCATCCGACCTGTTGGAGGAAAATACAAGATTGGCAGTTAGACGTAGTGAAACCCATAGTGGTGGTGGGGGACGGTAATCTCTCGGCTATCCCTACTTTTAAGGATGATCTTATCCAAGTTGACAGTTTCCCAGGAGCGAACTGTCATCATTTAAGGGGGATACTAGAGAAATTGACACCTAACTCTAACACAGAGCATGTCATCCTGTCAGTAGGGATGGTTAACTGTCTCGACAGACAGAAACCCACGACCACCGTGAAACAACTGCAGCAGCTTGGGAAAACCTGTCAAAAACGATTTCCTAAAGCTGTTGTCTACGTGCCATTCATTCATTTCTCGGACAGGTTGGCTAAGGACCAGCAAGAATTGTTTGACGATTTTAACTTTTATGTTGATAGTAAATCTCCTTTTCAAACGTTACCTGAGATGGATAAACTCCAATTCCAGGTAACGGGACAGGATCCAGTTCTCTGGACCACTGAAACCGCAGAGAGAATGCTAAAATTATGGATGAGTGATTTATTATTATAAACATCTAAAGGTTGCATACCCCCTGCTGTCTTCCGAGTGGGAGGTGAGGGATTCCTGGGGAAAGAGAAAAAAGTTATTAACAATACCAGGAATCAGAAAAGAGTGTATATATGCACATACTTACTTACCTGTGATACTTACCTGTGATGACCAGTAGGGGGCAGAAGGGTTCCTGTAGGACAAAAAAAGAAAAAAGATCAACACAGATCTAAAGTATAGGGTATTTAGTGGTTGACTTACCTGGGATACTTACCTGCTAGGATACCTACCTGGATGGGAATATAATAATCCTCCTCTTCACCTTCTTTTCTGGGGACAAAAAAAACATTGAATAAAAACACAGGACTTGTGCCAGTGCAACTCCAGCCCATCGTTGGGCTGAGACCTTTCCACAAACCTAACCCAGCCAGAGCCTAGTCCAGTGTCTTATTTTTTGAAAATATTTTTAAATTCCCCTTTTACTTCATTTTTTTCTTGAGGTTTTAGTTAGGAATTAAGTAACTGGCAACTTTTACAAAGAAAGTGTTGGGCCTAATTAAGCCTTAATTGAACACAAGAGGGTGTGAGAGGGGTATGGCAGATTGGCCAATTAGAAACCACAGGAAGTGGCCAAGCCCCCGCCCCCCTTCCACTACTTAACTTCCTGTCTGCCTCATCCAACTCAGTTCTCCTCTGAGGAAGCCTTATGAAGGTGAAACGTTAGGAGCTCCTTCTTTTATTCTTTTACTCTTTTATTCTTTTATGGGGGGCAAAAACTTTTAGAGTGCATTTTAACCTATGGTTTTATTCAGAGTGGACCCAGTCCATCTTTGAACTTTTTTTAGTCCTTGGTTTTAAACAAACAGTTGCACATTTTTGCACCCAGTACTTGGCACTTTATGAGCAGGGGAGAGAACCCTGGTTGGCTCAGTTCCCTCTTTGTGTGGGGTGAGTGTGTGTGTGGGTGTGTGGTGCACTTACCTTATTCCTGGTTTGGAACCTCTTGTTCAAAAGCACAGTGTGCAGTTCTACAGGGACTGACCAAGGAAGGGGCCATCTTCACCCTGAACAGGTGTCATTGGGGCAAAAAAAGACAACCCTTGCAGTAAGGGCTCTCTTTTAGACAGGCTTTTCTAAAGGCCATTAATCTTCTATGTGCAATAAAAGGACTAAATAGGAAAATACCATAGGCCATAGATGCATTTTATTGATGTCTGAACAATTTTATTGAGACATTTTAGAAATACTTTTAGCAATTTTAGCGGTTTTACTTTTTATAAGGAGGATGGAAGTGGGACCAACAGATACAGGAAACGGGATAAACCGACCCAAATGCCTGAATGTCCCACTGGCCAAAATTTATTTTAAACTTCTCCAAGCTCTGCATCACACAGAGATCCTGGATGACTCCATCTCCAAGGGATCCTGTCCAAAAGGGATGCAGAGGCAGGTTAATAAATTAACAACTTTTATTAAACCTGCGTCCCCCTCGTTTGAGACCACCAGTAAGGTGAAAATGAACACCAACAAATGGTTAGAGGGGAACTTGGAAATTTTAAAATGTCATTATGATGATATGTTGGTCTTTTTACTGGGTGACTTACCTGGGATGGATGAGGAGGCTTTTCGAGTGGCGGTGGGCTGGGGAAGGTTGAGATACAAACGCAAATTCACAACAACATCAGTGAAAACATTGCGGGAATTACTCACCTCTCCAGGAGAAAATCCTTCTTCTCAAGCCTTCCGGCCGATGAATCCGGAAGACTTCCCACCATTGCCTGCGTCCATGGGTATGGGGGTCCTAACTCCAATTGAGGAGGACTCCAGCACCAGTGTGGTCACCCAGGGGGATGGATACTTACCTTTGGTAGGGATGAGGGAAACTCCAGAGGTCTCTGGTACATCTCCTGTGGGGAAAACAAAAAACATCAAACAGTCACATGGGTCAAACACAGTTGGAACTACCTTACTTACCTTTAAAGAGGCCCTGAACTTTACATCTGGGGTCTCTGAAATTGTGAGGGAGAGGGTCCAAGTTGCCCCCAGTAGTGGCAGTGAGGTGGCAATTAGCTCGACTATTGCCAGCCCACCCCCAACAGTGGAGACCAGTTTCCCTCCCAAAATGCTGTTGACGCGGTTGAGTGACACCATGGTGGGTATAAGGGGTCCTAACCCCACCTTGACCCTGAACCCTAACCCCAACCCTCCCTTCCCCAAATCTAATCCTCCCCCTTCCCCAAACCCCATGGTGGAAAGGGGACTTAACCCCTCCCTGATCCCTCATCCTAACCCCAACCCTCCCTCTCCTATACCTCACCCCAACCCTCCCTTTCCTATACCTTACCCCAACCCTCCCCCCTCCCCCCTCCTCCCTTCCCTTTCCCTGGAACCTACTTACCGTCACGCCCTCAGCCAGTCACAGCCAAAGGTCCTCCATCGAGAGGAGCCCGTTATCCATCCGACCTGTTGGAGGAAAATACAAGATTGGCAGTTAGACGTAGTGAAACCCATAGTGGTGGTGGGGGACGGTAATCTCTCGGCTATCCCTACTTTTAAGGATGATCTTATCCAAGTTGACAGTTTCCCAGGAGCGAACTGTCATCATTTAAGGGGGATACTAGAGAAATTGACACCTAACTCTAACACAGAGCATGTCATCCTGTCAGTAGGGATGGTTAACTGTCTCGACAGACAGAAACCCACGACCACCGTGAAACAACTGCAGCAGCTTGGGAAAACCTGTCAAAAACGATTTCCTAAAGCTGTTGTCTACGTGCCATTCATTCATTTCTCGGACAGGTTGGCTAAGGACCAGCAAGAATTGTTTGACGATTTTAACTTTTATGTTGATAGTAAATCTCCTTTTCAAACGTTACCTGAGATGGATAAACTCCAATTCCAGGTAACGGGACAGGATCCAGTTCTCTGGACCACTGAAACCGCAGAGAGAATGCTAAAATTATGGATGAGTGATTTATTATTATAAACATCTAAAGGTTGCATACCCCCTGCTGTCTTCCGAGTGGGAGGTGAGGGATTCCTGGGGAAAGAGAAAAAAGTTATTAACAATACCAGGAATCAGAAAAGAGTGTATATATGCACATACTTACTTACCTGTGATACTTACCTGTGATGACCAGTAGGGGGCAGAAGGGTTCCTGTAGGACAAAAAAAGAAAAAAGATCAACACAGATCTAAAGTATAGGGTATTTAGTGGTTGACTTACCTGGGATACTTACCTGCTAGGATACCTACCTGGATGGGAATATAATAATCCTCCTCTTCACCTTCTTTTCTGGGGACAAAAAAAACATTGAATAAAAACACAGGACTTGTGCCAGTGCAACTCCAGCCCATCGTTGGGCTGAGACCTTTCCACAAACCTAACCCAGCCAGAGCCTAGTCCAGTGTCTTATTTTTTGAAAATATTTTTAAATTCCCCTTTTACTTCATTTTTTTCTTGAGGTTTTAGTTAGGAATTAAGTAACTGGCAACTTTTACAAAGAAAGTGTTGGGCCTAATTAAGCCTTAATTGAACACAAGAGGGTGTGAGAGGGGTATGGCAGATTGGCCAATTAGAAACCACAGGAAGTGGCCAAGCCCCCGCCCCCCTTCCACTACTTAACTTCCTGTCTGCCTCATCCAACTCAGTTCTCCTCTGAGGAAGCCTTATGAAGGTGAAACGTTAGGAGCTCCTTCTTTTATTCTTTTACTCTTTTATTCTTTTATGGGGGGCAAAAACTTTTAGAGTGCATTTTAACCTATGGTTTTATTCAGAGTGGACCCAGTCCATCTTTGAACTTTTTTTAGTCCTTGGTTTTAAACAAACAGTTGCACATTTTTGCACCCAGTACTTGGCACTTTATGAGCAGGGGAGAGAACCCTGGTTGGCTCAGTTCCCTCTTTGTGTGGGGTGAGTGTGTGTGTGGGTGTGTGGTGCACTTACCTTATTCCTGGTTTGGAACCTCTTGTTCAAAAGCACAGTGTGCAGTTCTACAGGGACTGACCAAGGAAGGGGCCATCTTCACCCTGAACAGGTGTCATTGGGGCAAAAAAAGACAACCCTTGCAGTAAGGGCTCTCTTTTAGACAGGCTTTTCTAAAGGCCATTAATCTTCTATGTGCAATAAAAGGACTAAATAGGAAAATACCATAGGCCATAGATGCATTTTATTGATGTCTGAACAATTTTATTGAGACATTTTAGAAATACTTTTAGCAATTTTAGCGGTTTTACTTTTTATAAGGAGGATGGAAGTGGGACCAACAGATACAGGAAACGGGATAAACCGACCCAAATGCCTGAATGTCCCACTGGCCAAAATTTATTTTAAACTTCTCCAAGCTCTGCATCACACAGAGATCCTGGATGACTCCATCTCCAAGGGATCCTGTCCAAAAGGGATGCAGAGGCAGGTTAATAAATTAACAACTTTTATTAAACCTGCGTCCCCCTCGTTTGAGACCACCAGTAAGGTGAAAATGAACACCAACAAATGGTTAGAGGGGAACTTGGAAATTTTAAAATGTCATTATGATGATATGTTGGTCTTTTTACTGGGTGACTTACCTGGGATGGATGAGGAGGCTTTTCGAGTGGCGGTGGGCTGGGGAAGGTTGAGATACAAACGCAAATTCACAACAACATCAGTGAAAACATTGCGGGAATTACTCACCTCTCCAGGAGAAAATCCTTCTTCTCAAGCCTTCCGGCCGATGAATCCGGAAGACTTCCCACCATTGCCTGCGTCCATGGGTATGGGGGTCCTAACTCCAATTGAGGAGGACTCCAGCACCAGTGTGGTCACCCAGGGGGATGGATACTTACCTTTGGTAGGGATGAGGGAAACTCCAGAGGTCTCTGGTACATCTCCTGTGGGGAAAACAAAAAACATCAAACAGTCACATGGGTCAAACACAGTTGGAACTACCTTACTTACCTTTAAAGAGGCCCTGAACTTTACATCTGGGGTCTCTGAAATTGTGAGGGAGAGGGTCCAAGTTGCCCCCAGTAGTGGCAGTGAGGTGGCAATTAGCTCGACTATTGCCAGCCCACCCCCAACAGTGGAGACCAGTTTCCCTCCCAAAATGCTGTTGACGCGGTTGAGTGACACCATGGTGGGTATAAGGGGTCCTAACCCCACCTTGACCCTGAACCCTAACCCCAACCCTCCCTTCCCCAAATCTAATCCTCCCCCTTCCCCAAACCCCATGGTGGAAAGGGGACTTAACCCCTCCCTGATCCCTCATCCTAACCCCAACCCTCCCTCTCCTATACCTCACCCCAACCCTCCCTTTCCTATACCTTACCCCAACCCTCCCCCCTCCCCCCTCCTCCCTTCCCTTTCCCTGGAACCTACTTACCGTCACGCCCTCAGCCAGTCACAGCCAAAGGTCCTCCATCGAGAGGAGCCCGTTATCCATCCGACCTGTTGGAGGAAAATACAAGATTGGCAGTTAGACGTAGTGAAACCCATAGTGGTGGTGGGGGACGGTAATCTCTCGGCTATCCCTACTTTTAAGGATGATCTTATCCAAGTTGACAGTTTCCCAGGAGCGAACTGTCATCATTTAAGGGGGATACTAGAGAAATTGACACCTAACTCTAACACAGAGCATGTCATCCTGTCAGTAGGGATGGTTAACTGTCTCGACAGACAGAAACCCACGACCACCGTGAAACAACTGCAGCAGCTTGGGAAAACCTGTCAAAAACGATTTCCTAAAGCTGTTGTCTACGTGCCATTCATTCATTTCTCGGACAGGTTGGCTAAGGACCAGCAAGAATTGTTTGACGATTTTAACTTTTATGTTGATAGTAAATCTCCTTTTCAAACGTTACCTGAGATGGATAAACTCCAATTCCAGGTAACGGGACAGGATCCAGTTCTCTGGACCACTGAAACCGCAGAGAGAATGCTAAAATTATGGATGAGTGATTTATTATTATAAACATCTAAAGGTTGCATACCCCCTGCTGTCTTCCGAGTGGGAGGTGAGGGATTCCTGGGGAAAGAGAAAAAAGTTATTAACAATACCAGGAATCAGAAAAGAGTGTATATATGCACATACTTACTTACCTGTGATACTTACCTGTGATGACCAGTAGGGGGCAGAAGGGTTCCTGTAGGACAAAAAAAGAAAAAAGATCAACACAGATCTAAAGTATAGGGTATTTAGTGGTTGACTTACCTGGGATACTTACCTGCTAGGATACCTACCTGGATGGGAATATAATAATCCTCCTCTTCACCTTCTTTTCTGGGGACAAAAAAAACATTGAATAAAAACACAGGACTTGTGCCAGTGCAACTCCAGCCCATCGTTGGGCTGAGACCTTTCCACAAACCTAACCCAGCCAGAGCCTAGTCCAGTGTCTTATTTTTTGAAAATATTTTTAAATTCCCCTTTTACTTCATTTTTTTCTTGAGGTTTTAGTTAGGAATTAAGTAACTGGCAACTTTTACAAAGAAAGTGTTGGGCCTAATTAAGCCTTAATTGAACACAAGAGGGTGTGAGAGGGGTATGGCAGATTGGCCAATTAGAAACCACAGGAAGTGGCCAAGCCCCCGCCCCCCTTCCACTACTTAACTTCCTGTCTGCCTCATCCAACTCAGTTCTCCTCTGAGGAAGCCTTATGAAGGTGAAACGTTAGGAGCTCCTTCTTTTATTCTTTTACTCTTTTATTCTTTTATGGGGGGCAAAAACTTTTAGAGTGCATTTTAACCTATGGTTTTATTCAGAGTGGACCCAGTCCATCTTTGAACTTTTTTTAGTCCTTGGTTTTAAACAAACAGTTGCACATTTTTGCACCCAGTACTTGGCACTTTATGAGCAGGGGAGAGAACCCTGGTTGGCTCAGTTCCCTCTTTGTGTGGGGTGAGTGTGTGTGTGGGTGTGTGGTGCACTTACCTTATTCCTGGTTTGGAACCTCTTGTTCAAAAGCACAGTGTGCAGTTCTACAGGGACTGACCAAGGAAGGGGCCATCTTCACCCTGAACAGGTGTCATTGGGGCAAAAAAAGACAACCCTTGCAGTAAGGGCTCTCTTTTAGACAGGCTTTTCTAAAGGCCATTAATCTTCTATGTGCAATAAAAGGACTAAATAGGAAAATACCATAGGCCATAGATGCATTTTATTGATGTCTGAACAATTTTATTGAGACATTTTAGAAATACTTTTAGCAATTTTAGCGGTTTTACTTTTTATAAGGAGGATGGAAGTGGGACCAACAGATACAGGAAACGGGATAAACCGACCCAAATGCCTGAATGTCCCACTGGCCAAAATTTATTTTAAACTTCTCCAAGCTCTGCATCACACAGAGATCCTGGATGACTCCATCTCCAAGGGATCCTGTCCAAAAGGGATGCAGAGGCAGGTTAATAAATTAACAACTTTTATTAAACCTGCGTCCCCCTCGTTTGAGACCACCAGTAAGGTGAAAATGAACACCAACAAATGGTTAGAGGGGAACTTGGAAATTTTAAAATGTCATTATGATGATATGTTGGTCTTTTTACTGGGTGACTTACCTGGGATGGATGAGGAGGCTTTTCGAGTGGCGGTGGGCTGGGGAAGGTTGAGATACAAACGCAAATTCACAACAACATCAGTGAAAACATTGCGGGAATTACTCACCTCTCCAGGAGAAAATCCTTCTTCTCAAGCCTTCCGGCCGATGAATCCGGAAGACTTCCCACCATTGCCTGCGTCCATGGGTATGGGGGTCCTAACTCCAATTGAGGAGGACTCCAGCACCAGTGTGGTCACCCAGGGGGATGGATACTTACCTTTGGTAGGGATGAGGGAAACTCCAGAGGTCTCTGGTACATCTCCTGTGGGGAAAACAAAAAACATCAAACAGTCACATGGGTCAAACACAGTTGGAACTACCTTACTTACCTTTAAAGAGGCCCTGAACTTTACATCTGGGGTCTCTGAAATTGTGAGGGAGAGGGTCCAAGTTGCCCCCAGTAGTGGCAGTGAGGTGGCAATTAGCTCGACTATTGCCAGCCCACCCCCAACAGTGGAGACCAGTTTCCCTCCCAAAATGCTGTTGACGCGGTTGAGTGACACCATGGTGGGTATAAGGGGTCCTAACCCCACCTTGACCCTGAACCCTAACCCCAACCCTCCCTTCCCCAAATCTAATCCTCCCCCTTCCCCAAACCCCATGGTGGAAAGGGGACTTAACCCCTCCCTGATCCCTCATCCTAACCCCAACCCTCCCTCTCCTATACCTCACCCCAACCCTCCCTTTCCTATACCTTACCCCAACCCTCCCCCCTCCCCCCTCCTCCCTTCCCTTTCCCTGGAACCTACTTACCGTCACGCCCTCAGCCAGTCACAGCCAAAGGTCCTCCATCGAGAGGAGCCCGTTATCCATCCGACCTGTTGGAGGAAAATACAAGATTGGCAGTTAGACGTAGTGAAACCCATAGTGGTGGTGGGGGACGGTAATCTCTCGGCTATCCCTACTTTTAAGGATGATCTTATCCAAGTTGACAGTTTCCCAGGAGCGAACTGTCATCATTTAAGGGGGATACTAGAGAAATTGACACCTAACTCTAACACAGAGCATGTCATCCTGTCAGTAGGGATGGTTAACTGTCTCGACAGACAGAAACCCACGACCACCGTGAAACAACTGCAGCAGCTTGGGAAAACCTGTCAAAAACGATTTCCTAAAGCTGTTGTCTACGTGCCATTCATTCATTTCTCGGACAGGTTGGCTAAGGACCAGCAAGAATTGTTTGACGATTTTAACTTTTATGTTGATAGTAAATCTCCTTTTCAAACGTTACCTGAGATGGATAAACTCCAATTCCAGGTAACGGGACAGGATCCAGTTCTCTGGACCACTGAAACCGCAGAGAGAATGCTAAAATTATGGATGAGTGATTTATTATTATAAACATCTAAAGGTTGCATACCCCCTGCTGTCTTCCGAGTGGGAGGTGAGGGATTCCTGGGGAAAGAGAAAAAAGTTATTAACAATACCAGGAATCAGAAAAGAGTGTATATATGCACATACTTACTTACCTGTGATACTTACCTGTGATGACCAGTAGGGGGCAGAAGGGTTCCTGTAGGACAAAAAAAGAAAAAAGATCAACACAGATCTAAAGTATAGGGTATTTAGTGGTTGACTTACCTGGGATACTTACCTGCTAGGATACCTACCTGGATGGGAATATAATAATCCTCCTCTTCACCTTCTTTTCTGGGGACAAAAAAAACATTGAATAAAAACACAGGACTTGTGCCAGTGCAACTCCAGCCCATCGTTGGGCTGAGACCTTTCCACAAACCTAACCCAGCCAGAGCCTAGTCCAGTGTCTTATTTTTTGAAAATATTTTTAAATTCCCCTTTTACTTCATTTTTTTCTTGAGGTTTTAGTTAGGAATTAAGTAACTGGCAACTTTTACAAAGAAAGTGTTGGGCCTAATTAAGCCTTAATTGAACACAAGAGGGTGTGAGAGGGGTATGGCAGATTGGCCAATTAGAAACCACAGGAAGTGGCCAAGCCCCCGCCCCCCTTCCACTACTTAACTTCCTGTCTGCCTCATCCAACTCAGTTCTCCTCTGAGGAAGCCTTATGAAGGTGAAACGTTAGGAGCTCCTTCTTTTATTCTTTTACTCTTTTATTCTTTTATGGGGGGCAAAAACTTTTAGAGTGCATTTTAACCTATGGTTTTATTCAGAGTGGACCCAGTCCATCTTTGAACTTTTTTTAGTCCTTGGTTTTAAACAAACAGTTGCACATTTTTGCACCCAGTACTTGGCACTTTATGAGCAGGGGAGAGAACCCTGGTTGGCTCAGTTCCCTCTTTGTGTGGGGTGAGTGTGTGTGTGGGTGTGTGGTGCACTTACCTTATTCCTGGTTTGGAACCTCTTGTTCAAAAGCACAGTGTGCAGTTCTACAGGGACTGACCAAGGAAGGGGCCATCTTCACCCTGAACAGGTGTCATTGGGGCAAAAAAAGACAACCCTTGCAGTAAGGGCTCTCTTTTAGACAGGCTTTTCTAAAGGCCATTAATCTTCTATGTGCAATAAAAGGACTAAATAGGAAAATACCATAGGCCATAGATGCATTTTATTGATGTCTGAACAATTTTATTGAGACATTTTAGAAATACTTTTAGCAATTTTAGCGGTTTTACTTTTTATAAGGAGGATGGAAGTGGGACCAACAGATACAGGAAACGGGATAAACCGACCCAAATGCCTGAATGTCCCACTGGCCAAAATTTATTTTAAACTTCTCCAAGCTCTGCATCACACAGAGATCCTGGATGACTCCATCTCCAAGGGATCCTGTCCAAAAGGGATGCAGAGGCAGGTTAATAAATTAACAACTTTTATTAAACCTGCGTCCCCCTCGTTTGAGACCACCAGTAAGGTGAAAATGAACACCAACAAATGGTTAGAGGGGAACTTGGAAATTTTAAAATGTCATTATGATGATATGTTGGTCTTTTTACTGGGTGACTTACCTGGGATGGATGAGGAGGCTTTTCGAGTGGCGGTGGGCTGGGGAAGGTTGAGATACAAACGCAAATTCACAACAACATCAGTGAAAACATTGCGGGAATTACTCACCTCTCCAGGAGAAAATCCTTCTTCTCAAGCCTTCCGGCCGATGAATCCGGAAGACTTCCCACCATTGCCTGCGTCCATGGGTATGGGGGTCCTAACTCCAATTGAGGAGGACTCCAGCACCAGTGTGGTCACCCAGGGGGATGGATACTTACCTTTGGTAGGGATGAGGGAAACTCCAGAGGTCTCTGGTACATCTCCTGTGGGGAAAACAAAAAACATCAAACAGTCACATGGGTCAAACACAGTTGGAACTACCTTACTTACCTTTAAAGAGGCCCTGAACTTTACATCTGGGGTCTCTGAAATTGTGAGGGAGAGGGTCCAAGTTGCCCCCAGTAGTGGCAGTGAGGTGGCAATTAGCTCGACTATTGCCAGCCCACCCCCAACAGTGGAGACCAGTTTCCCTCCCAAAATGCTGTTGACGCGGTTGAGTGACACCATGGTGGGTATAAGGGGTCCTAACCCCACCTTGACCCTGAACCCTAACCCCAACCCTCCCTTCCCCAAATCTAATCCTCCCCCTTCCCCAAACCCCATGGTGGAAAGGGGACTTAACCCCTCCCTGATCCCTCATCCTAACCCCAACCCTCCCTCTCCTATACCTCACCCCAACCCTCCCTTTCCTATACCTTACCCCAACCCTCCCCCCTCCCCCCTCCTCCCTTCCCTTTCCCTGGAACCTACTTACCGTCACGCCCTCAGCCAGTCACAGCCAAAGGTCCTCCATCGAGAGGAGCCCGTTATCCATCCGACCTGTTGGAGGAAAATACAAGATTGGCAGTTAGACGTAGTGAAACCCATAGTGGTGGTGGGGGACGGTAATCTCTCGGCTATCCCTACTTTTAAGGATGATCTTATCCAAGTTGACAGTTTCCCAGGAGCGAACTGTCATCATTTAAGGGGGATACTAGAGAAATTGACACCTAACTCTAACACAGAGCATGTCATCCTGTCAGTAGGGATGGTTAACTGTCTCGACAGACAGAAACCCACGACCACCGTGAAACAACTGCAGCAGCTTGGGAAAACCTGTCAAAAACGATTTCCTAAAGCTGTTGTCTACGTGCCATTCATTCATTTCTCGGACAGGTTGGCTAAGGACCAGCAAGAATTGTTTGACGATTTTAACTTTTATGTTGATAGTAAATCTCCTTTTCAAACGTTACCTGAGATGGATAAACTCCAATTCCAGGTAACGGGACAGGATCCAGTTCTCTGGACCACTGAAACCGCAGAGAGAATGCTAAAATTATGGATGAGTGATTTATTATTATAAACATCTAAAGGTTGCATACCCCCTGCTGTCTTCCGAGTGGGAGGTGAGGGATTCCTGGGGAAAGAGAAAAAAGTTATTAACAATACCAGGAATCAGAAAAGAGTGTATATATGCACATACTTACTTACCTGTGATACTTACCTGTGATGACCAGTAGGGGGCAGAAGGGTTCCTGTAGGACAAAAAAAGAAAAAAGATCAACACAGATCTAAAGTATAGGGTATTTAGTGGTTGACTTACCTGGGATACTTACCTGCTAGGATACCTACCTGGATGGGAATATAATAATCCTCCTCTTCACCTTCTTTTCTGGGGACAAAAAAAACATTGAATAAAAACACAGGACTTGTGCCAGTGCAACTCCAGCCCATCGTTGGGCTGAGACCTTTCCACAAACCTAACCCAGCCAGAGCCTAGTCCAGTGTCTTATTTTTTGAAAATATTTTTAAATTCCCCTTTTACTTCATTTTTTTCTTGAGGTTTTAGTTAGGAATTAAGTAACTGGCAACTTTTACAAAGAAAGTGTTGGGCCTAATTAAGCCTTAATTGAACACAAGAGGGTGTGAGAGGGGTATGGCAGATTGGCCAATTAGAAACCACAGGAAGTGGCCAAGCCCCCGCCCCCCTTCCACTACTTAACTTCCTGTCTGCCTCATCCAACTCAGTTCTCCTCTGAGGAAGCCTTATGAAGGTGAAACGTTAGGAGCTCCTTCTTTTATTCTTTTACTCTTTTATTCTTTTATGGGGGGCAAAAACTTTTAGAGTGCATTTTAACCTATGGTTTTATTCAGAGTGGACCCAGTCCATCTTTGAACTTTTTTTAGTCCTTGGTTTTAAACAAACAGTTGCACATTTTTGCACCCAGTACTTGGCACTTTATGAGCAGGGGAGAGAACCCTGGTTGGCTCAGTTCCCTCTTTGTGTGGGGTGAGTGTGTGTGTGGGTGTGTGGTGCACTTACCTTATTCCTGGTTTGGAACCTCTTGTTCAAAAGCACAGTGTGCAGTTCTACAGGGACTGACCAAGGAAGGGGCCATCTTCACCCTGAACAGGTGTCATTGGGGCAAAAAAAGACAACCCTTGCAGTAAGGGCTCTCTTTTAGACAGGCTTTTCTAAAGGCCATTAATCTTCTATGTGCAATAAAAGGACTAAATAGGAAAATACCATAGGCCATAGATGCATTTTATTGATGTCTGAACAATTTTATTGAGACATTTTAGAAATACTTTTAGCAATTTTAGCGGTTTTACTTTTTATAAGGAGGATGGAAGTGGGACCAACAGATACAGGAAACGGGATAAACCGACCCAAATGCCTGAATGTCCCACTGGCCAAAATTTATTTTAAACTTCTCCAAGCTCTGCATCACACAGAGATCCTGGATGACTCCATCTCCAAGGGATCCTGTCCAAAAGGGATGCAGAGGCAGGTTAATAAATTAACAACTTTTATTAAACCTGCGTCCCCCTCGTTTGAGACCACCAGTAAGGTGAAAATGAACACCAACAAATGGTTAGAGGGGAACTTGGAAATTTTAAAATGTCATTATGATGATATGTTGGTCTTTTTACTGGGTGACTTACCTGGGATGGATGAGGAGGCTTTTCGAGTGGCGGTGGGCTGGGGAAGGTTGAGATACAAACGCAAATTCACAACAACATCAGTGAAAACATTGCGGGAATTACTCACCTCTCCAGGAGAAAATCCTTCTTCTCAAGCCTTCCGGCCGATGAATCCGGAAGACTTCCCACCATTGCCTGCGTCCATGGGTATGGGGGTCCTAACTCCAATTGAGGAGGACTCCAGCACCAGTGTGGTCACCCAGGGGGATGGATACTTACCTTTGGTAGGGATGAGGGAAACTCCAGAGGTCTCTGGTACATCTCCTGTGGGGAAAACAAAAAACATCAAACAGTCACATGGGTCAAACACAGTTGGAACTACCTTACTTACCTTTAAAGAGGCCCTGAACTTTACATCTGGGGTCTCTGAAATTGTGAGGGAGAGGGTCCAAGTTGCCCCCAGTAGTGGCAGTGAGGTGGCAATTAGCTCGACTATTGCCAGCCCACCCCCAACAGTGGAGACCAGTTTCCCTCCCAAAATGCTGTTGACGCGGTTGAGTGACACCATGGTGGGTATAAGGGGTCCTAACCCCACCTTGACCCTGAACCCTAACCCCAACCCTCCCTTCCCCAAATCTAATCCTCCCCCTTCCCCAAACCCCATGGTGGAAAGGGGACTTAACCCCTCCCTGATCCCTCATCCTAACCCCAACCCTCCCTCTCCTATACCTCACCCCAACCCTCCCTTTCCTATACCTTACCCCAACCCTCCCCCCTCCCCCCTCCTCCCTTCCCTTTCCCTGGAACCTACTTACCGTCACGCCCTCAGCCAGTCACAGCCAAAGGTCCTCCATCGAGAGGAGCCCGTTATCCATCCGACCTGTTGGAGGAAAATACAAGATTGGCAGTTAGACGTAGTGAAACCCATAGTGGTGGTGGGGGACGGTAATCTCTCGGCTATCCCTACTTTTAAGGATGATCTTATCCAAGTTGACAGTTTCCCAGGAGCGAACTGTCATCATTTAAGGGGGATACTAGAGAAATTGACACCTAACTCTAACACAGAGCATGTCATCCTGTCAGTAGGGATGGTTAACTGTCTCGACAGACAGAAACCCACGACCACCGTGAAACAACTGCAGCAGCTTGGGAAAACCTGTCAAAAACGATTTCCTAAAGCTGTTGTCTACGTGCCATTCATTCATTTCTCGGACAGGTTGGCTAAGGACCAGCAAGAATTGTTTGACGATTTTAACTTTTATGTTGATAGTAAATCTCCTTTTCAAACGTTACCTGAGATGGATAAACTCCAATTCCAGGTAACGGGACAGGATCCAGTTCTCTGGACCACTGAAACCGCAGAGAGAATGCTAAAATTATGGATGAGTGATTTATTATTATAAACATCTAAAGGTTGCATACCCCCTGCTGTCTTCCGAGTGGGAGGTGAGGGATTCCTGGGGAAAGAGAAAAAAGTTATTAACAATACCAGGAATCAGAAAAGAGTGTATATATGCACATACTTACTTACCTGTGATACTTACCTGTGATGACCAGTAGGGGGCAGAAGGGTTCCTGTAGGACAAAAAAAGAAAAAAGATCAACACAGATCTAAAGTATAGGGTATTTAGTGGTTGACTTACCTGGGATACTTACCTGCTAGGATACCTACCTGGATGGGAATATAATAATCCTCCTCTTCACCTTCTTTTCTGGGGACAAAAAAAACATTGAATAAAAACACAGGACTTGTGCCAGTGCAACTCCAGCCCATCGTTGGGCTGAGACCTTTCCACAAACCTAACCCAGCCAGAGCCTAGTCCAGTGTCTTATTTTTTGAAAATATTTTTAAATTCCCCTTTTACTTCATTTTTTTCTTGAGGTTTTAGTTAGGAATTAAGTAACTGGCAACTTTTACAAAGAAAGTGTTGGGCCTAATTAAGCCTTAATTGAACACAAGAGGGTGTGAGAGGGGTATGGCAGATTGGCCAATTAGAAACCACAGGAAGTGGCCAAGCCCCCGCCCCCCTTCCACTACTTAACTTCCTGTCTGCCTCATCCAACTCAGTTCTCCTCTGAGGAAGCCTTATGAAGGTGAAACGTTAGGAGCTCCTTCTTTTATTCTTTTACTCTTTTATTCTTTTATGGGGGGCAAAAACTTTTAGAGTGCATTTTAACCTATGGTTTTATTCAGAGTGGACCCAGTCCATCTTTGAACTTTTTTTAGTCCTTGGTTTTAAACAAACAGTTGCACATTTTTGCACCCAGTACTTGGCACTTTATGAGCAGGGGAGAGAACCCTGGTTGGCTCAGTTCCCTCTTTGTGTGGGGTGAGTGTGTGTGTGGGTGTGTGGTGCACTTACCTTATTCCTGGTTTGGAACCTCTTGTTCAAAAGCACAGTGTGCAGTTCTACAGGGACTGACCAAGGAAGGGGCCATCTTCACCCTGAACAGGTGTCATTGGGGCAAAAAAAGACAACCCTTGCAGTAAGGGCTCTCTTTTAGACAGGCTTTTCTAAAGGCCATTAATCTTCTATGTGCAATAAAAGGACTAAATAGGAAAATACCATAGGCCATAGATGCATTTTATTGATGTCTGAACAATTTTATTGAGACATTTTAGAAATACTTTTAGCAATTTTAGCGGTTTTACTTTTTATAAGGAGGATGGAAGTGGGACCAACAGATACAGGAAACGGGATAAACCGACCCAAATGCCTGAATGTCCCACTGGCCAAAATTTATTTTAAACTTCTCCAAGCTCTGCATCACACAGAGATCCTGGATGACTCCATCTCCAAGGGATCCTGTCCAAAAGGGATGCAGAGGCAGGTTAATAAATTAACAACTTTTATTAAACCTGCGTCCCCCTCGTTTGAGACCACCAGTAAGGTGAAAATGAACACCAACAAATGGTTAGAGGGGAACTTGGAAATTTTAAAATGTCATTATGATGATATGTTGGTCTTTTTACTGGGTGACTTACCTGGGATGGATGAGGAGGCTTTTCGAGTGGCGGTGGGCTGGGGAAGGTTGAGATACAAACGCAAATTCACAACAACATCAGTGAAAACATTGCGGGAATTACTCACCTCTCCAGGAGAAAATCCTTCTTCTCAAGCCTTCCGGCCGATGAATCCGGAAGACTTCCCACCATTGCCTGCGTCCATGGGTATGGGGGTCCTAACTCCAATTGAGGAGGACTCCAGCACCAGTGTGGTCACCCAGGGGGATGGATACTTACCTTTGGTAGGGATGAGGGAAACTCCAGAGGTCTCTGGTACATCTCCTGTGGGGAAAACAAAAAACATCAAACAGTCACATGGGTCAAACACAGTTGGAACTACCTTACTTACCTTTAAAGAGGCCCTGAACTTTACATCTGGGGTCTCTGAAATTGTGAGGGAGAGGGTCCAAGTTGCCCCCAGTAGTGGCAGTGAGGTGGCAATTAGCTCGACTATTGCCAGCCCACCCCCAACAGTGGAGACCAGTTTCCCTCCCAAAATGCTGTTGACGCGGTTGAGTGACACCATGGTGGGTATAAGGGGTCCTAACCCCACCTTGACCCTGAACCCTAACCCCAACCCTCCCTTCCCCAAATCTAATCCTCCCCCTTCCCCAAACCCCATGGTGGAAAGGGGACTTAACCCCTCCCTGATCCCTCATCCTAACCCCAACCCTCCCTCTCCTATACCTCACCCCAACCCTCCCTTTCCTATACCTTACCCCAACCCTCCCCCCTCCCCCCTCCTCCCTTCCCTTTCCCTGGAACCTACTTACCGTCACGCCCTCAGCCAGTCACAGCCAAAGGTCCTCCATCGAGAGGAGCCCGTTATCCATCCGACCTGTTGGAGGAAAATACAAGATTGGCAGTTAGACGTAGTGAAACCCATAGTGGTGGTGGGGGACGGTAATCTCTCGGCTATCCCTACTTTTAAGGATGATCTTATCCAAGTTGACAGTTTCCCAGGAGCGAACTGTCATCATTTAAGGGGGATACTAGAGAAATTGACACCTAACTCTAACACAGAGCATGTCATCCTGTCAGTAGGGATGGTTAACTGTCTCGACAGACAGAAACCCACGACCACCGTGAAACAACTGCAGCAGCTTGGGAAAACCTGTCAAAAACGATTTCCTAAAGCTGTTGTCTACGTGCCATTCATTCATTTCTCGGACAGGTTGGCTAAGGACCAGCAAGAATTGTTTGACGATTTTAACTTTTATGTTGATAGTAAATCTCCTTTTCAAACGTTACCTGAGATGGATAAACTCCAATTCCAGGTAACGGGACAGGATCCAGTTCTCTGGACCACTGAAACCGCAGAGAGAATGCTAAAATTATGGATGAGTGATTTATTATTATAAACATCTAAAGGTTGCATACCCCCTGCTGTCTTCCGAGTGGGAGGTGAGGGATTCCTGGGGAAAGAGAAAAAAGTTATTAACAATACCAGGAATCAGAAAAGAGTGTATATATGCACATACTTACTTACCTGTGATACTTACCTGTGATGACCAGTAGGGGGCAGAAGGGTTCCTGTAGGACAAAAAAAGAAAAAAGATCAACACAGATCTAAAGTATAGGGTATTTAGTGGTTGACTTACCTGGGATACTTACCTGCTAGGATACCTACCTGGATGGGAATATAATAATCCTCCTCTTCACCTTCTTTTCTGGGGACAAAAAAAACATTGAATAAAAACACAGGACTTGTGCCAGTGCAACTCCAGCCCATCGTTGGGCTGAGACCTTTCCACAAACCTAACCCAGCCAGAGCCTAGTCCAGTGTCTTATTTTTTGAAAATATTTTTAAATTCCCCTTTTACTTCATTTTTTTCTTGAGGTTTTAGTTAGGAATTAAGTAACTGGCAACTTTTACAAAGAAAGTGTTGGGCCTAATTAAGCCTTAATTGAACACAAGAGGGTGTGAGAGGGGTATGGCAGATTGGCCAATTAGAAACCACAGGAAGTGGCCAAGCCCCCGCCCCCCTTCCACTACTTAACTTCCTGTCTGCCTCATCCAACTCAGTTCTCCTCTGAGGAAGCCTTATGAAGGTGAAACGTTAGGAGCTCCTTCTTTTATTCTTTTACTCTTTTATTCTTTTATGGGGGGCAAAAACTTTTAGAGTGCATTTTAACCTATGGTTTTATTCAGAGTGGACCCAGTCCATCTTTGAACTTTTTTTAGTCCTTGGTTTTAAACAAACAGTTGCACATTTTTGCACCCAGTACTTGGCACTTTATGAGCAGGGGAGAGAACCCTGGTTGGCTCAGTTCCCTCTTTGTGTGGGGTGAGTGTGTGTGTGGGTGTGTGGTGCACTTACCTTATTCCTGGTTTGGAACCTCTTGTTCAAAAGCACAGTGTGCAGTTCTACAGGGACTGACCAAGGAAGGGGCCATCTTCACCCTGAACAGGTGTCATTGGGGCAAAAAAAGACAACCCTTGCAGTAAGGGCTCTCTTTTAGACAGGCTTTTCTAAAGGCCATTAATCTTCTATGTGCAATAAAAGGACTAAATAGGAAAATACCATAGGCCATAGATGCATTTTATTGATGTCTGAACAATTTTATTGAGACATTTTAGAAATACTTTTAGCAATTTTAGCGGTTTTACTTTTTATAAGGAGGATGGAAGTGGGACCAACAGATACAGGAAACGGGATAAACCGACCCAAATGCCTGAATGTCCCACTGGCCAAAATTTATTTTAAACTTCTCCAAGCTCTGCATCACACAGAGATCCTGGATGACTCCATCTCCAAGGGATCCTGTCCAAAAGGGATGCAGAGGCAGGTTAATAAATTAACAACTTTTATTAAACCTGCGTCCCCCTCGTTTGAGACCACCAGTAAGGTGAAAATGAACACCAACAAATGGTTAGAGGGGAACTTGGAAATTTTAAAATGTCATTATGATGATATGTTGGTCTTTTTACTGGGTGACTTACCTGGGATGGATGAGGAGGCTTTTCGAGTGGCGGTGGGCTGGGGAAGGTTGAGATACAAACGCAAATTCACAACAACATCAGTGAAAACATTGCGGGAATTACTCACCTCTCCAGGAGAAAATCCTTCTTCTCAAGCCTTCCGGCCGATGAATCCGGAAGACTTCCCACCATTGCCTGCGTCCATGGGTATGGGGGTCCTAACTCCAATTGAGGAGGACTCCAGCACCAGTGTGGTCACCCAGGGGGATGGATACTTACCTTTGGTAGGGATGAGGGAAACTCCAGAGGTCTCTGGTACATCTCCTGTGGGGAAAACAAAAAACATCAAACAGTCACATGGGTCAAACACAGTTGGAACTACCTTACTTACCTTTAAAGAGGCCCTGAACTTTACATCTGGGGTCTCTGAAATTGTGAGGGAGAGGGTCCAAGTTGCCCCCAGTAGTGGCAGTGAGGTGGCAATTAGCTCGACTATTGCCAGCCCACCCCCAACAGTGGAGACCAGTTTCCCTCCCAAAATGCTGTTGACGCGGTTGAGTGACACCATGGTGGGTATAAGGGGTCCTAACCCCACCTTGACCCTGAACCCTAACCCCAACCCTCCCTTCCCCAAATCTAATCCTCCCCCTTCCCCAAACCCCATGGTGGAAAGGGGACTTAACCCCTCCCTGATCCCTCATCCTAACCCCAACCCTCCCTCTCCTATACCTCACCCCAACCCTCCCTTTCCTATACCTTACCCCAACCCTCCCCCCTCCCCCCTCCTCCCTTCCCTTTCCCTGGAACCTACTTACCGTCACGCCCTCAGCCAGTCACAGCCAAAGGTCCTCCATCGAGAGGAGCCCGTTATCCATCCGACCTGTTGGAGGAAAATACAAGATTGGCAGTTAGACGTAGTGAAACCCATAGTGGTGGTGGGGGACGGTAATCTCTCGGCTATCCCTACTTTTAAGGATGATCTTATCCAAGTTGACAGTTTCCCAGGAGCGAACTGTCATCATTTAAGGGGGATACTAGAGAAATTGACACCTAACTCTAACACAGAGCATGTCATCCTGTCAGTAGGGATGGTTAACTGTCTCGACAGACAGAAACCCACGACCACCGTGAAACAACTGCAGCAGCTTGGGAAAACCTGTCAAAAACGATTTCCTAAAGCTGTTGTCTACGTGCCATTCATTCATTTCTCGGACAGGTTGGCTAAGGACCAGCAAGAATTGTTTGACGATTTTAACTTTTATGTTGATAGTAAATCTCCTTTTCAAACGTTACCTGAGATGGATAAACTCCAATTCCAGGTAACGGGACAGGATCCAGTTCTCTGGACCACTGAAACCGCAGAGAGAATGCTAAAATTATGGATGAGTGATTTATTATTATAAACATCTAAAGGTTGCATACCCCCTGCTGTCTTCCGAGTGGGAGGTGAGGGATTCCTGGGGAAAGAGAAAAAAGTTATTAACAATACCAGGAATCAGAAAAGAGTGTATATATGCACATACTTACTTACCTGTGATACTTACCTGTGATGACCAGTAGGGGGCAGAAGGGTTCCTGTAGGACAAAAAAAGAAAAAAGATCAACACAGATCTAAAGTATAGGGTATTTAGTGGTTGACTTACCTGGGATACTTACCTGCTAGGATACCTACCTGGATGGGAATATAATAATCCTCCTCTTCACCTTCTTTTCTGGGGACAAAAAAAACATTGAATAAAAACACAGGACTTGTGCCAGTGCAACTCCAGCCCATCGTTGGGCTGAGACCTTTCCACAAACCTAACCCAGCCAGAGCCTAGTCCAGTGTCTTATTTTTTGAAAATATTTTTAAATTCCCCTTTTACTTCATTTTTTTCTTGAGGTTTTAGTTAGGAATTAAGTAACTGGCAACTTTTACAAAGAAAGTGTTGGGCCTAATTAAGCCTTAATTGAACACAAGAGGGTGTGAGAGGGGTATGGCAGATTGGCCAATTAGAAACCACAGGAAGTGGCCAAGCCCCCGCCCCCCTTCCACTACTTAACTTCCTGTCTGCCTCATCCAACTCAGTTCTCCTCTGAGGAAGCCTTATGAAGGTGAAACGTTAGGAGCTCCTTCTTTTATTCTTTTACTCTTTTATTCTTTTATGGGGGGCAAAAACTTTTAGAGTGCATTTTAACCTATGGTTTTATTCAGAGTGGACCCAGTCCATCTTTGAACTTTTTTTAGTCCTTGGTTTTAAACAAACAGTTGCACATTTTTGCACCCAGTACTTGGCACTTTATGAGCAGGGGAGAGAACCCTGGTTGGCTCAGTTCCCTCTTTGTGTGGGGTGAGTGTGTGTGTGGGTGTGTGGTGCACTTACCTTATTCCTGGTTTGGAACCTCTTGTTCAAAAGCACAGTGTGCAGTTCTACAGGGACTGACCAAGGAAGGGGCCATCTTCACCCTGAACAGGTGTCATTGGGGCAAAAAAAGACAACCCTTGCAGTAAGGGCTCTCTTTTAGACAGGCTTTTCTAAAGGCCATTAATCTTCTATGTGCAATAAAAGGACTAAATAGGAAAATACCATAGGCCATAGATGCATTTTATTGATGTCTGAACAATTTTATTGAGACATTTTAGAAATACTTTTAGCAATTTTAGCGGTTTTACTTTTTATAAGGAGGATGGAAGTGGGACCAACAGATACAGGAAACGGGATAAACCGACCCAAATGCCTGAATGTCCCACTGGCCAAAATTTATTTTAAACTTCTCCAAGCTCTGCATCACACAGAGATCCTGGATGACTCCATCTCCAAGGGATCCTGTCCAAAAGGGATGCAGAGGCAGGTTAATAAATTAACAACTTTTATTAAACCTGCGTCCCCCTCGTTTGAGACCACCAGTAAGGTGAAAATGAACACCAACAAATGGTTAGAGGGGAACTTGGAAATTTTAAAATGTCATTATGATGATATGTTGGTCTTTTTACTGGGTGACTTACCTGGGATGGATGAGGAGGCTTTTCGAGTGGCGGTGGGCTGGGGAAGGTTGAGATACAAACGCAAATTCACAACAACATCAGTGAAAACATTGCGGGAATTACTCACCTCTCCAGGAGAAAATCCTTCTTCTCAAGCCTTCCGGCCGATGAATCCGGAAGACTTCCCACCATTGCCTGCGTCCATGGGTATGGGGGTCCTAACTCCAATTGAGGAGGACTCCAGCACCAGTGTGGTCACCCAGGGGGATGGATACTTACCTTTGGTAGGGATGAGGGAAACTCCAGAGGTCTCTGGTACATCTCCTGTGGGGAAAACAAAAAACATCAAACAGTCACATGGGTCAAACACAGTTGGAACTACCTTACTTACCTTTAAAGAGGCCCTGAACTTTACATCTGGGGTCTCTGAAATTGTGAGGGAGAGGGTCCAAGTTGCCCCCAGTAGTGGCAGTGAGGTGGCAATTAGCTCGACTATTGCCAGCCCACCCCCAACAGTGGAGACCAGTTTCCCTCCCAAAATGCTGTTGACGCGGTTGAGTGACACCATGGTGGGTATAAGGGGTCCTAACCCCACCTTGACCCTGAACCCTAACCCCAACCCTCCCTTCCCCAAATCTAATCCTCCCCCTTCCCCAAACCCCATGGTGGAAAGGGGACTTAACCCCTCCCTGATCCCTCATCCTAACCCCAACCCTCCCTCTCCTATACCTCACCCCAACCCTCCCTTTCCTATACCTTACCCCAACCCTCCCCCCTCCCCCCTCCTCCCTTCCCTTTCCCTGGAACCTACTTACCGTCACGCCCTCAGCCAGTCACAGCCAAAGGTCCTCCATCGAGAGGAGCCCGTTATCCATCCGACCTGTTGGAGGAAAATACAAGATTGGCAGTTAGACGTAGTGAAACCCATAGTGGTGGTGGGGGACGGTAATCTCTCGGCTATCCCTACTTTTAAGGATGATCTTATCCAAGTTGACAGTTTCCCAGGAGCGAACTGTCATCATTTAAGGGGGATACTAGAGAAATTGACACCTAACTCTAACACAGAGCATGTCATCCTGTCAGTAGGGATGGTTAACTGTCTCGACAGACAGAAACCCACGACCACCGTGAAACAACTGCAGCAGCTTGGGAAAACCTGTCAAAAACGATTTCCTAAAGCTGTTGTCTACGTGCCATTCATTCATTTCTCGGACAGGTTGGCTAAGGACCAGCAAGAATTGTTTGACGATTTTAACTTTTATGTTGATAGTAAATCTCCTTTTCAAACGTTACCTGAGATGGATAAACTCCAATTCCAGGTAACGGGACAGGATCCAGTTCTCTGGACCACTGAAACCGCAGAGAGAATGCTAAAATTATGGATGAGTGATTTATTATTATAAACATCTAAAGGTTGCATACCCCCTGCTGTCTTCCGAGTGGGAGGTGAGGGATTCCTGGGGAAAGAGAAAAAAGTTATTAACAATACCAGGAATCAGAAAAGAGTGTATATATGCACATACTTACTTACCTGTGATACTTACCTGTGATGACCAGTAGGGGGCAGAAGGGTTCCTGTAGGACAAAAAAAGAAAAAAGATCAACACAGATCTAAAGTATAGGGTATTTAGTGGTTGACTTACCTGGGATACTTACCTGCTAGGATACCTACCTGGATGGGAATATAATAATCCTCCTCTTCACCTTCTTTTCTGGGGACAAAAAAAACATTGAATAAAAACACAGGACTTGTGCCAGTGCAACTCCAGCCCATCGTTGGGCTGAGACCTTTCCACAAACCTAACCCAGCCAGAGCCTAGTCCAGTGTCTTATTTTTTGAAAATATTTTTAAATTCCCCTTTTACTTCATTTTTTTCTTGAGGTTTTAGTTAGGAATTAAGTAACTGGCAACTTTTACAAAGAAAGTGTTGGGCCTAATTAAGCCTTAATTGAACACAAGAGGGTGTGAGAGGGGTATGGCAGATTGGCCAATTAGAAACCACAGGAAGTGGCCAAGCCCCCGCCCCCCTTCCACTACTTAACTTCCTGTCTGCCTCATCCAACTCAGTTCTCCTCTGAGGAAGCCTTATGAAGGTGAAACGTTAGGAGCTCCTTCTTTTATTCTTTTACTCTTTTATTCTTTTATGGGGGGCAAAAACTTTTAGAGTGCATTTTAACCTATGGTTTTATTCAGAGTGGACCCAGTCCATCTTTGAACTTTTTTTAGTCCTTGGTTTTAAACAAACAGTTGCACATTTTTGCACCCAGTACTTGGCACTTTATGAGCAGGGGAGAGAACCCTGGTTGGCTCAGTTCCCTCTTTGTGTGGGGTGAGTGTGTGTGTGGGTGTGTGGTGCACTTACCTTATTCCTGGTTTGGAACCTCTTGTTCAAAAGCACAGTGTGCAGTTCTACAGGGACTGACCAAGGAAGGGGCCATCTTCACCCTGAACAGGTGTCATTGGGGCAAAAAAAGACAACCCTTGCAGTAAGGGCTCTCTTTTAGACAGGCTTTTCTAAAGGCCATTAATCTTCTATGTGCAATAAAAGGACTAAATAGGAAAATACCATAGGCCATAGATGCATTTTATTGATGTCTGAACAATTTTATTGAGACATTTTAGAAATACTTTTAGCAATTTTAGCGGTTTTACTTTTTATAAGGAGGATGGAAGTGGGACCAACAGATACAGGAAACGGGATAAACCGACCCAAATGCCTGAATGTCCCACTGGCCAAAATTTATTTTAAACTTCTCCAAGCTCTGCATCACACAGAGATCCTGGATGACTCCATCTCCAAGGGATCCTGTCCAAAAGGGATGCAGAGGCAGGTTAATAAATTAACAACTTTTATTAAACCTGCGTCCCCCTCGTTTGAGACCACCAGTAAGGTGAAAATGAACACCAACAAATGGTTAGAGGGGAACTTGGAAATTTTAAAATGTCATTATGATGATATGTTGGTCTTTTTACTGGGTGACTTACCTGGGATGGATGAGGAGGCTTTTCGAGTGGCGGTGGGCTGGGGAAGGTTGAGATACAAACGCAAATTCACAACAACATCAGTGAAAACATTGCGGGAATTACTCACCTCTCCAGGAGAAAATCCTTCTTCTCAAGCCTTCCGGCCGATGAATCCGGAAGACTTCCCACCATTGCCTGCGTCCATGGGTATGGGGGTCCTAACTCCAATTGAGGAGGACTCCAGCACCAGTGTGGTCACCCAGGGGGATGGATACTTACCTTTGGTAGGGATGAGGGAAACTCCAGAGGTCTCTGGTACATCTCCTGTGGGGAAAACAAAAAACATCAAACAGTCACATGGGTCAAACACAGTTGGAACTACCTTACTTACCTTTAAAGAGGCCCTGAACTTTACATCTGGGGTCTCTGAAATTGTGAGGGAGAGGGTCCAAGTTGCCCCCAGTAGTGGCAGTGAGGTGGCAATTAGCTCGACTATTGCCAGCCCACCCCCAACAGTGGAGACCAGTTTCCCTCCCAAAATGCTGTTGACGCGGTTGAGTGACACCATGGTGGGTATAAGGGGTCCTAACCCCACCTTGACCCTGAACCCTAACCCCAACCCTCCCTTCCCCAAATCTAATCCTCCCCCTTCCCCAAACCCCATGGTGGAAAGGGGACTTAACCCCTCCCTGATCCCTCATCCTAACCCCAACCCTCCCTCTCCTATACCTCACCCCAACCCTCCCTTTCCTATACCTTACCCCAACCCTCCCCCCTCCCCCCTCCTCCCTTCCCTTTCCCTGGAACCTACTTACCGTCACGCCCTCAGCCAGTCACAGCCAAAGGTCCTCCATCGAGAGGAGCCCGTTATCCATCCGACCTGTTGGAGGAAAATACAAGATTGGCAGTTAGACGTAGTGAAACCCATAGTGGTGGTGGGGGACGGTAATCTCTCGGCTATCCCTACTTTTAAGGATGATCTTATCCAAGTTGACAGTTTCCCAGGAGCGAACTGTCATCATTTAAGGGGGATACTAGAGAAATTGACACCTAACTCTAACACAGAGCATGTCATCCTGTCAGTAGGGATGGTTAACTGTCTCGACAGACAGAAACCCACGACCACCGTGAAACAACTGCAGCAGCTTGGGAAAACCTGTCAAAAACGATTTCCTAAAGCTGTTGTCTACGTGCCATTCATTCATTTCTCGGACAGGTTGGCTAAGGACCAGCAAGAATTGTTTGACGATTTTAACTTTTATGTTGATAGTAAATCTCCTTTTCAAACGTTACCTGAGATGGATAAACTCCAATTCCAGGTAACGGGACAGGATCCAGTTCTCTGGACCACTGAAACCGCAGAGAGAATGCTAAAATTATGGATGAGTGATTTATTATTATAAACATCTAAAGGTTGCATACCCCCTGCTGTCTTCCGAGTGGGAGGTGAGGGATTCCTGGGGAAAGAGAAAAAAGTTATTAACAATACCAGGAATCAGAAAAGAGTGTATATATGCACATACTTACTTACCTGTGATACTTACCTGTGATGACCAGTAGGGGGCAGAAGGGTTCCTGTAGGACAAAAAAAGAAAAAAGATCAACACAGATCTAAAGTATAGGGTATTTAGTGGTTGACTTACCTGGGATACTTACCTGCTAGGATACCTACCTGGATGGGAATATAATAATCCTCCTCTTCACCTTCTTTTCTGGGGACAAAAAAAACATTGAATAAAAACACAGGACTTGTGCCAGTGCAACTCCAGCCCATCGTTGGGCTGAGACCTTTCCACAAACCTAACCCTAACCCTAACCCTAACCCTAACCCTAACCCTAACCCTAACCCTAACCCTAAACCCTAACCCTAACCCTAACCCTAACCCTAACCCTAACCCTAACCCTAACCCTAACCCTAACCCTAGTAAGGTGAAAATGAACACCAACAAATGGTTAGAGGGGAACTTGGAAATTTTAAAATGTCATTATGATGATATGTTGGTCTTTTTACTGGGTGACTTACCTGGGATGGATGAGGAGGCTTTTCGAGTGGCGGTGGGCTGGGGAAGGTTGAGATACAAACGCAAATTCACAACAACATCAGTGAAAACATTGCGGGAATTACTCACCTCTCCAGGAGAAAATCCTTCTTCTCAAGCCTTCCGGCCGATGAATCCGGAAGACTTCCCACCATTGCCTGCGTCCATGGGTATGGGGGTCCTAACTCCAATTGAGGAGGACTCCGACACCAGTGTGGTCACCCAGGGGGATGGATACTTACCTTTGGTAGGGATGAGGGAAACTCCAGAGGTCTCTGGTACATCTCCTGTGGGGAAAACAAAAAACATCAAACAGTCACATGGGTCAAACACAGTTGGAACTACCTTACTTACCTTTAAAGAGGCCCTGAACTTTACATCTGGGGTCTCTGAAATTGTGAGAGAGAGGGTCCAAGTTGCCCCCAGTAGTGGCAGTGAGGTGGCAATTAGCTCAACTATTGCCAGCCCACCCCCAACAGTGGAGACCAGTTTCCCTCCCAAAATGCTGTTGACGCGGTTGAGTGACACCATGGTGGGTATAAGGGGTCCTAACCCCACCTTGACCCTGAACCCTAACCCCAACCCTCCCTTCCCCAAATCTAATCCTCCCCCTTCCCCAAACCCCATGGTGGAAAGGGGACTTAACCCCTCCCTGATCCCTCATCCTAATCCCAACCCTCCCTCTCCTATACCTCACCCCAACCCTCCCTTTCCTATACCTTACCCCAACCCTCCCCCCTCCCCCCTCCTCCCTTCCCTTTCCCTGGAACCTACTTACCGTCACGCCCTCAGCCAGTCACAGCCAAAGGTCCTCCATCGAGAGGAGCCCGTTATCCATCCGACCTGTTGGAGGAAAATACAAGATTGGCAGTTAGACGTAGTGAAACCCATAGTGGTGGTGGGGGACGGTAATCTCTCGGCTATCCCTACTTTTAAGGATGATCTTATCCAAGTTGACAGTTTCCCAGGAGCGAACTGTCATCATTTAAGGGGGATACTAGAGAAATTGACACCTAACTCTAACACAGAGCATGTCATCCTGTCAGTAGGGATGGTTAACTGTCTCGACAGACAGAAACCCACGACCACCGTGAAACAACTGCAGCAGCTTGGGAAAACCTGTCAAAAACGATTTCCTAAAGCTGTTGTCTACGTGCCATTCATTCATTTCTCGGACAGGTTGGCTAAGGACCAGCAAGAATTGTTTGACGATTTTAACTTTTATGTTGATAGTAAATCTCCTTTTCAAACGTTACCTGAGATGGATAAACTCCAATTCCAGGTAACGGGACAGGATCCAGTTCTCTGGACCACTGAAACCGCAGAGAGAATGCTAAAATTATGGATGAGTGATTTATTATTATAAACATCTAAAGGTTGCATACCCCCTGCTGTCTTCCGAGTGGGAGGTGAGGGATTCCTGGGGAAAGAGAAAAAAAGTTATTAACAATACCAGGAATCAGAAAAGAGTGTATATATGCACATACTTACTCACCTGTGATACTTACCTGTGATGACCAGTAGGGGGCAGAAGGGTTCCTGTAGGACAAAAAAAGAAAAAAGATCAACACAGATCTAAAGTATAGGGTATTTAGTGGTTGACTTACCTGGGATACTTACCTGCTAGGATACCTACCTGGATGGGAATATAATAATCCTCCTCTTCACCTTCTTTTCTGGGGACAAAAAAAACATTGAATAAAAACACAGGACTTGTGCCAGTGCAACTCCAGCCCATCGTTGGGCTGAGACCTTTCCACAAACCTAACCCTAACCCTAACCCTAACCCTAACCCTAACCCTAACCCTTCCTAACCCTAACCCTAACCCTAACCCTAACCCTTCCTAACCCTAACCCTAACCCTAACCCTAACCCTAACCCTAACCCTAACCCTAACCCTAACCCTAACCCTAACCCTAACCCTAACCCACGCACACATCACATACAGCCAACAACACCACACTACACACACCTCACACAACCAACAACATTGCATCACACACACACATACCACATTCACCCGACAACACTACACAACACACACAACACACAGCCAATAACACCGCATCACACACACACACACCACATACAGCCAACAACACTACACTACACACACCTCACACAGCCAACAACACGGCATCACCCCTACCATCTCAGCCACCTATCACACACACATTCAGAAACACCTCACCGCACTCACTCCACCAACAGTCACCTGTCTCACACACAGTCAACAACACTGCACCACACTTACTCTCTCCACAGCCACCTATCACACACACAGTCAACAACACTACACCACACTCACCCACTCAATGTTTACTTACAGAACACATAGATACCACCATAACATATACAGTCACTCAACAGCCACCCATTACTACACACACAGACATGGCCCCTACACCTGTAGCCACTCCCACAACACATTTACCCACACAACAGCCACCCATCATACGCACGACTAGTACTACACCACACCCAACAACTCAACAGTCATGCACCACACATTTCATCTTACCTGTAGTCCAATCTCCAACATCACCTGTCCTCCAACCAGTCGCCTTGCCTTCAACTTCACCTGCACACCAGATCACAACTCAGCACCTACCTTTGCCGACCGTCCAGTCCGCCACCTTGCCAGCTCCACCGCCACCTCAGCCACTCACAAACACACCTGCAAAAAAAGAAACAATTAGCACACACATAGGAACACCCACCGAACAACACATCACAGACACTTCTTTTCACAACACACAGATATCACCAGAATTCCCACTCCTTCCCAGAGCCGCCCACACATACAAGTACACACTTAATTTAGGCGCACGCACATCTCAGATTCCCCTTCTGGCCACCACACTTAGGACTCCCCCCACACTAACCACTAAGTCCCTCACTCAATCCCATTTCAAAAAGCACACCTACTCCCCCTCCAACACACAAACACGTACACGGGAAGCTTTCTCCACTGAGACAAGCTTCCCCTCCCCCGTAGGTCACCGCAATTCCCCCTCATCAGCCTCCCCCATCCCTCAGAAACCTGGCCCAAACATCACTGTACACCCATTAACCCCCTCTTTTTTCCCTTCCCCAGGCGCCAGACAGGAGAGTCCCCCAAAAAACAGGCCCTCATTGCAGGCTAAAATGATGAAAGGGCACCTAAAAGGCAAATCACCTTTGGAGAAAGCCTGCTCTGAGCCCTCCCCTTTCCACCCTACCAAGGGGCCTGTGGGGGACTCTCCACGACTTGGCGCCTCCGCACACACACCCTTAGAACCAACACATAGTCCCCAGCCTCCATCACACAGCCAAACCACCTCCTCTCACGCACACACATCATTCAAACCCTCCTACCATATAGCTCGCCCCTCACGCAAGGTGGCGGACTGGACGATCAAGGGCACCAAGTCCCACTTGTTCATTGGGGATTCTAACCTAAACAGAATCCCCTCCTTCCAGAACCCTATGGCACAGGTGGACAGCTACCCTGGGGCCACTTTCTATCATTTTCAAAAGGTTCTAGAAAAAACAGATATACACCCACACACAGAGGTGGTGGTCCTCTCGGTGGGTCTCAACAACAAGGACCACGACCCATACCAGACATCACTGAAACAGTTAGCAAGCATGTACAAGGAAGCCCAGAGCACTTTCCCCAACGCCACCATATATGTCCCCATCATGAACCACTCACCACTTCTCACCCCACAACAGAAACAAAACATTAAGATAATGAACGGATACATCAGCACACATCTACCCACACTCTTTGAAATACCAAAGGACTCATTCCGCACCACTAGGGACACCATTCACTGGACACCGGAAACAGCAACAGCAATTTTCTTACACTGGTGTGCACAGCTAAATTTATAATCACCCCTACCCACAACCCGGACACTTCCAACATCACCACTCATCCATTAAGGACACACACACCTACTGCCCCCCCTCTCTCCGTCTCTCAGCCCCCTTATGCACCACTACCACCCAATTCCAACATACTGAATCTATCCAAAACATTTCATCCGTCACAAACACAAATAGTACTGCTGGAGAGAGGCCTCACCTTCGTTCCCCGCCCTACCACTTTTGACCAGGAGGAACTTCAAAGGGACATTCACAAATATCACAGACGACTCAAGATTTTGGACTACTTTGACTTCACAGACAATGACACTCACCTGCCATTTATCAATCCCTCCACCTGGGAGCCCAAACTCTCCCAGGTGGATCACCATATCAGGCACCTTATTAAGACAGACAGAAGGACATTACGGGACCACAACAACACACAGACGGACAGACAAGACAACCTCACGACCACACTCCGAGAATCACTACAAACACTTAAAAACAACACACACATAGTCATCAAACCAGCGGACAAAGGATCCAAGATAGTCATTTTAGATAACCATCAGTACATCTTTGAGGCAAACAGGCAATTAAACAACAACAGACATTACAAGATCATACCGGATAGCATACAACCACAGACACAGGTTAAACTTAGGACTATCATCAAATCACTTTACAGCAGACAATACATTACAGCCAAACAACGGGACTATTTGTACGGACCAGACACACCACGACAGAGACTATTTTATTTACTTCCTAAGATTCATAAAGAACCGGACACCTGGACCATTCCCTTTGAAGTTCCTCCTGGTAGACCCATAGTCTCCGACTGCAACAGCGAATCATATAACATATCGGAATACATTGACCACTACATCAACCCCCTATCCACCCGCCACCCCAGTTACCTCAAAGACACCTACCATTTCCTAGAGAAGCTCAAGCCCATAGCTGTTCCCTCCCACACACACATCTTCACCATTGACGTTGACAGCCTGTACACCAACATTAACACCACTATGGGGGTGCAGGCTGTCAAGTCATTATTTCAAAAACACCCAGACCCCAATAGACCGGATCAGGACATTCTACAATTACTCCAAATTAGTTTAGACAGCAATGACTTTTTATTTAACAATAAACACTATCTACAGATATCGGGAACAGCTATGGGCAAAAAGTTCGCACCCGCCTATGCCAACATATACATGGCTGAGTGGGAGAGAGAAGCGCTGTCAAAGTGTCCACTACAACCATCATTTTACTACAGATTTTTAGATGACATCATAGGAGCATGGCCACACGACATCAAACATTTCACGGAATTCATACGCATACTCAACTCACATCACCCGTCAATAACAATAAAATACATAATTGACCCACAGCAAATTCACTTTTTGGACACCACTGTATATTTTCACCCAATAAATACAACACATAAGACATTACAGACACGGGTATACTTTAAACCTACAGACACACACGCCCTATTACACAAACACAGTTACCATCCCAAACACACATTTAAAGGTATAGTCAAATCACAAATAATCCGGTTTCATAGAATATCTTCTCACAAAGAAGATTTACACATAGCCATCTCAACACTATTTCACGCACTTAGGCACAGGGGATATTCCAAACGGTTTCTGCGCACAATCAAGAACGACACTTTGGCAGCCCTCTCTCCCACTCAGCCCACACATACACCCACCGCACCAAACGAAGGCACATACACAACCAACACACACACGACACACACATCACACATAATCTCTGCACTCCAAACACAAGCATCAGTTCATACACAACCCGCAGCACGGTCCCTCTCCCTCCTTTCCCCATCCCCCCCGAATCCCTCCCCTTACCCTACACCGGGTTCGTATCCTGCATCCTCCCCCAACCCCCCTCCTAGCCCTGAACCTTCCCGGGACCCTGCTGCGGGACCTCATCCAACACCCCGTCACTACCCCATCTTCAATTCCATCCGCCGTCTTAAACCCCAACCCAACCCTTCCTTTAACCCCACTCTGCCCGCCCCAAGAACTACACCCAGTCTGGTCCCTCACCCTAACCCCAACCCCTCGGACCCCACGCCCAACCCCAACCCTCCCTATAACCCCACCCCTCCCTTTAACCCCTCTCTGCCCGCCCCAAGAGCTACACCCAACCTGGTCCCTCATCCTAACCCCAACCCCTCGGACCCCATACCCAACCCCAACCCTCCCTGTAACCCCACCCCTCCCTTTAACCCTAGGCCTAAACCCAACCCTCCCTTTAAAAATCCCTCCGACCCCATACCCAACCCCAACCCTCCCTGTAACCCCACCCCTCCCTTTAACCCTAGGCCCAAACCCAACCCTCCCTTTAAAAGTCCCCTCGACCCTATACCCAACCCCAACCCTCCCTGTAACCCCACCCCTACCTTTAACCCTAGGCCCAAACCCAACCCTCCCTTTAAAAGTCCCTTCAACCCGCCCTTTAACCCCACCCTGCCTTCCCATTCCCACCCTACCTTTAATCCCCTTCCTTGTAACCCCACCCCCCCCTTTAACCCTAGGCCCAAACCCAACCCTCCCTTTAAAGGTCCCTTCAACCCGCCCTCTAACCCCGCCCTGCCTTCCTATTCCCACCCTACCTTTAATACCCTTCCTAGTTCCCCACTGGGTGTTGACCCACCCTTTAACCCCACCACCCTTCCCAACCCGCCCTTTAATTCCACCCTGCTTTCCCGTCCCCACCCTACCTCTAATACCCTTCCTAATTCCCCACTGGTTGTTTACCCGCCCCTTAACCCCACCATCCTTCCCGATCCTGATTTTAACAACACTCAGGATTCTGCTTTCACCCCCCCGGCCCCACCACCCACAACCAACACCGGCACACCGTTCACCTCAGACACCGTCACAGACCCGTTGATAATCATTCCCCTAGTCACCACATTTTCACATAAAACTCGACCCCTACAACATGCATTCAAACACAACTTCACCACGGCCCAACGCACATACCCCGCACTCAAACCCTACAAGATCATTTCAGCATACAGGAAAAATAAAAGCTTAAAGGACATACTCATACACACCAAATTCAGCACCATGCCCTCTCCAGTAGCCAAACCTCATACACTTCATTACAAATACAGAAAATTTATTACAAACCCTCACAGTCACACATCAGCTCCAGTCCCGGACAACCTCACCTTACAAACCTCCAATGCAGTATACATCATCACCTGCACCCTCTGTCACAAACACTACATAGGAGAAACCGGTTCATCAATAGACACTAGGCTCAAACAACACCTATACAACATCTCACGGGCACACCTACAAACCACACTTGTCACACACTTCCAGGAGCACCCCGTCACTCACCTCATCATATCTGGTGTGGAGTCGGGGTCCGGGTGGTCCAGTGGACAGCGGAAACACGCCGAAAGAAAATGGATCACACAGTTAAACACAATTACACCCCTGGGATTGAATGAAAAAACATAACACTCTCCATCTCATACAAGACCTGCTTCACTCACCGAATAACTTACACCTTCAATAACACTCACCTTGATCAGCACTATCCACTCATCCATCGCCACACAGCACCTGCAAAAGAACAAACACATTACTTCACAACACTTTGGAACATATACATGTACACACTCATACATACACCACCTAAAACAGTATAATACACACACACATAACTTACCTGGCTATGTATCCATACACACGCACACACTTACATACTGGCACATAGATCTACACACTAAAGAACAAATTCAACAACACCTACCTTGGTCCTCCGTCCTCAGCACAATCTACTCAGTCACCACCACACAGCACCTGTAAAAGAAAACACGCACATTATTTCACAACACTTGTTTTTGTATTTCTGCTTTCCTTCCTTTCTTTTGGTATATACAATTCTTATTTTTTTTATTTTTTTTATTTTTTTTATAACACAGGAATGATAGGCCCGTGCTCCTTAAGACCGTCCAGTTTTTCTTTTAACCCTACCCTAACCCAAACCTAACCCTAACCCTAACCCTAACCCTAACCCTAACCCTAACCCTACTAACCCTAACCCTAACCCTAACCCTAACCCTAACCCTAACCCTAACCCTAACCCCTAACCCTAACCCTAACCCTAACCCTAACCCTAACACTCAGACAAAAAGCGGAAAGAACGTGGATAAATTTATTAAGGACCATCGACCCGTTGGGTCTGAATGAAAAATATTAAATTTATTTCATGTTTCTTCATACAGTAAGTTAGGAGGGTACAGTTCGACTTCACTTGGAGAGTATCAGTAGAGTATACGGATCTTTGGGATTCCCATATTTGCAGTCTCTCTTATATATATAAATAGATATATATATGTTTGTTGTTGTAATAAGATACTATGAATTATTATTTTTTATTCCTGTGTTTAGTGGCCTTGTGGCCCTGCAATATGGTTGAATCCCAACTCCAATTTACAGTGGCACTTATTATTTTTACTGTAATAAAAATTGAAAAAAATACTTACCTTGTGGAGCGAATTGATGGGAAGCGATCGATCACATTTCTCGGTGAAAGGGTAGATTCCTAGGAAGAAGAAGGGTTAACAATATTTTTTTTTTAAAAATTATACATTTTAACCTATAGAAGAATCATATTTACTTACCTGAGAATGGATTGTGGGGAACCTTCCTTAAAACTTACCTGAGAGGTCTTCAGTTCTTCATGTACACCAAGGGATCATTCATTTCTTTCTTGTTCTTATCTCTTAGAATAATAAATTATGGCAAATTAGGCAATTTTTGTACTTGTGCCAGTGCACATTCCCACCCAGTAATGGGTTGAGAATTTCCTCAAACCTAACCCTAACCCTAACCCTAACCCTAACCCTAACCCTAACCCTAACCCTAACCCTAACCTCAACCGTCCCGTCCCCCGTTCCCGCCCCTCCCCACACCCCCCCAGCCCCACTTACCTTAGTCCTCGCCGCCAGCTGCCAGTGGGCACCGCCTCTCGTAGGGAACCTGTAAAACATCAAAATGTTGTAAGAAAGATCCACATTTGGAATCTGGAAGTCACAAAACCAATACTGTTTATAGGAGACTCTAATCTCGCAAGAATACCCACCTTTGAGGATAACAGCATTCAGGTGGACAGTTTCCCAGGAGCCTCTTGTGATCACCTGAGGGGAGTAATAGCAAAGCTAACGCCTCACACAGAAGTAGAAAAGGTTATCCTTTCTGTGGGCCTGGTGAACTGTTTAAAGGAGAACGTACCTGATACGTTACTAAAACAGATGCGACGACTTCTGGCAGTGTGTGACACAGCATTTCCACATGCTACTATTTATGTAGCACAGATCCACTTCTCAGATAGGCTGAATGACAAACAAAAGAGCCTACTAAGGAGATTCAATAAGGATATTGTTAAACATTGTGAATACTTACCTGTCTTGGAGACACGCCACTTCTGTGTGATGCCAAGGGACCCGGTCCATTGGACTCCGGAAACTGCGAATAGAATTTTTAAACTTTGGCTTGAATTTTTAAACTAGACGGAGATGAGTGTGATGATACAGCTCCGACATCCAACATTATGAACCTCTCGAGGTCTTATAGACTGAATGAGGTCGAGAAAAAAGTGTTGGAACTGGGACTTACCTTCATTCCTACTCCGAGGCAGCCAGACCGCAGGGAATTACGCAGAGATCTCCATGTGTATCACAGGAGATTGAAGCTTTTAGATCATTTCAATTATGGAAATGAATATGTCCATACACCCTTCACGGACCCGTCTAGTTGGGTGCCAGGGAGAGTGTCAAACACAATTGAGACCCTTATCAAAAAAGATCTGGAAGCCTTAAGGGCTTTTAGACCGATGCCGGAACATACTTACAATTTGAGCATAGAGGAACTCCAAGCCATTAAGACTCTGGCGGACGACCCGGCTCTAGTAATCAAACCGGCAGATAAGGGATCACAAATTGTGATTATGGACAGGACACAGTATCTATTGGAAGCAGAGAGGCAATTGGCCAACAGAGATCATTATACACCTTTATTACATTCAATGCAGCCCGAGACACAGATCATGATCCGATCCATCTTGTGTGATATGTTCCGGGATGACATAATAACATCAAAACAAATGACTTACCTGTTGGGGCCGGATGTCCCCAGGCCAAGAGTCTTCTACCTGCTGCCGAAGATACACAAGGCCCTGGACCAATGGACTGTCCCGGGCCGGGTTCCCTGTGGTCGACCAATAGTGAGTGACTGTGGCTCAGAGTCGTCTAACATCGCTGAGTATCTGGACCTGCACATTAACCCTCTTTCACACAAGCATGCTTCCTACATAAAGGATACGTATGACTTTGTGGAGAAAGTTGGGTTAATTTCAGTCTCAGCTGATGCGTTTTTGTTTTCTATTGACATTAACTCTCTATACACCAACATAGATACGACCTTGGGCCTACAGTCAATAAGAGCTGCTTTTAATAAATTTCCTGTTCCAGGAAGACCTGATGCGTATATTTTAGAACTGTTAAAGATGAGCCTTGACCGGAATGACTTTGAGTTTAATAACAAACACTACCTCCAGATCCATGGTACAGCGATGGGCAAAAAATTTGCCCCAGCCTATGCCAATTTGTATATGTGTGGGTGGGAAGAATCAGCATTTGTGAAATGCCGCCATCTGCCGTCGCTGTATTTGAGGTACCTGGATGACATCTTTGGTATCTGGGAGGGAGATATGGAGAGTTTTAAAGCATTCTTGGAAGTTTTAAACACACATCATCCGGCCATCAAAATAACACACAACATCCAGAGGGAAACATTAGAGTTCTTAGACACACAGGTATTCTTTTCATCCAGTTTGGGAGCAACAACAAAAACTTTAGCCACTAAAGTTTTCTTTAAGGAAACAGATAGGCATGCATTGCTCCACAAAAACAGTTACCATCCTAAGCATACATATAAGGGTCTGGTCAAATCTCAATTGATCAGATTCCATCGCATTTGTACTCACCTTAGTGATGTGGAGGAGGCGACATCGGTCCTCTTTAAAGCCCTGAGGCCTCGGGGATATTCTCGGAGGTTCCTGAGGGGGATAAGGAGTGAAGTGAGGCGGGTGTTCCAAACAAATGGGAGATATGTAGTGCAAAATGATGAGAAGAAAATTATACCTGTGGTCACGACGTTCTCTCATCCTCTTGGACGTTTGGGTGGCCAGCTGAGGCTCAACTTTGGACAGGCCCAGGAGACCCTGGAGGACCTGGGTGGTTTTAAATTGATCTCTGCATACAGGAGAAACAAAAATCTTAAAGATAAACTGGTTCACTCGAGCCTGAATAAAAAACCTGAGGTATCCCTAACAGAACAACAACACTTCCAACAGGATGTCTATATTGGGAATAGATATTCTGGGAGGGGGGTACCTATAGGGAATAGCATTGATTTTAAAACTTACAACGTGGTCTATGCTATCAGATGCTCCAGTTGCCAGAAACTGTACATAGGAGAAACCAGATACTCCATGGAGATCCGTTTTAAACAGCACAGGTATCAGGTCAGGAGAGGAAACGAGGATACAGTCCTTTACCGGCACTTTGTAATGCATGGGGTTAACAACATGGGGATTGAGGGTCTGGAGAGCCATAAAGAGTGGACAAAAACTCAAAGACAGAAGGCTGAAAGGACCTGGATACACCTTTTGAAAACAATTGACCCGCTAGGGCTAAATGAAAAATATTAAAAATCCAAAAAGGCCCTAATCTAACATTGGGGAGTGTTGGAAAAAAAACTTACCTTGGTCTTCCTTGGGGGTACCTGTAGACACTACAGGTAGTTGGGATCCTCCACATGGCGGGTTCTCATATATATTAACATGTATATGTGTTTTCTGTTGTAATATTGATACTATGAATTATGATTTATTACATTTTTGTTGGGTGCTTGTTGCCCCGCCATGTGGGGGATCCCAACTCCAAAAAATGCAGTTGCACTTACCTTCCTTGCTGCATTCAATGTCGAGGGATCCACCTGGGGAGAGAGAAAAGGGGTGAAACATCGGTTTCTTGCACCCTCATAGAGGACAAACTGTATGCTTCACAATTTTTCAAACACTTACCTTACAGACCTTCAAATCTCCTTCTTCTTCTTTTCACACTCGCACAGGAACAATAGACCTCCACAGTCCAACACGGGGGGCTAGCGCCAGTGCCACTCCAACCCTGCAAGGGGTTGAGATCTGCCACCTAACCTAACCCTAACCCTAACCCTAACCCTAACCCTAACCCTAACCCTAACCCTCCCTGTAACCCCACCCCTCCCTTTAACCCTAGGCCCAAACCCAACCCTCCCTTTAAAAGTCCCTTCGACCCTATACCCAACCCCAACCCTCCCTGTAACCCCACCCCTACCTTTAACCCTAGGCCCAAACCCAACCCTCCCTTTAAAAGTCCCTTCAACCCGCCCTTTAACCCCACCCTGCCTTCCCATTCCCACCCTACCTTTAATCCCCTTCCTTGTAACCCCACCCCCCCCTTTAACCCTAGGCCCAAACCCAACCCTCCCTTTAAAGGTCCCTTCAACCCGCCCTCTAACCCCGCCCTGCCTTCCTATTCCCACCCTACCTTTAATACCCTTCCTAGTTCCCCACTGGGTGTTGACCCACCCTTTAACCCCACCACCCTTCCCAACCCGCCCTTTAATTCCACCCTGCTTTCCCGTCCCCACCCTACCTCTAATACCCTTCCTAATTCCCCACTGGTTGTTTACCCGCCCCTTAACCCCACCATCCTTCCCGATCCTGATTTTAACAACACTCAGGATTCTGCTTTCACCCCCCCGGCCCCACCACCCACAACCAACACCGGCACACCGTTCACCTCAGACACCGTCACAGACCCGTTGATAATCATTCCCCTAGTCACCACATTTTCACATAAAACTCGACCCCTACAACATGCATTCAAACACAACTTCACCACGGCCCAACGCACATACCCCGCACTCAAACCCTACAAGATCATTTCAGCATACAGGAAAAATAAAAGCTTAAAGGACATACTCATACACACCAAATTCAGCACCATGCCCTCTCCAGTAGCCAAACCTCATACACTTCATTACAAATATAGAAAATTTATTACAAACCCTCACAGTCACACATCAGCTCCAGTCCCGGACAACCTCACCTTACAAACCTCCAATGCAGTATACATCATCACCTGCACCCTCTGTCACAAACACTACATAGGAGAAACCGGTTCATCAATAGACACTAGGCTCAAACAACACCTATACAACATCTCACGGGCACACCTACAAACCACACTTGTCACACACTTCCAGGAGCACCCCGTCACTCACCTCATCATATCTGGTGTGGAGTCGGGGTCCGGGTGGTCCAGTGGACAGCGGAAACACGCCGAAAGAAAATGGATCACACAGTTAAACACAATTACACCCCTGGGATTGAATGAAAAAACATAACACTCTCTATCTCATACAAGACCTGCTTCACTCACCGAATAACTTACACCTTCAATAACACTCACCTTGATCAGCACTATCCACTCATCCATCGCCACACAGCACCTGCAAAAGAACAAACACATTACTTCACAACACTTTGGAACATATACATGTACACACTCATACATACACCACCTAAAACAGTATAATACACACACACATAACTTACCTGGCTATGTTTCCATACACACGCACACACTTACATACTGGCACATAGATCTACACACTAAAGAACAAATTCAACAACACCTACCTTGGTCCTCCGTCCTCAGCACAATCTACTCAGTCACCACCACACAGCACCTGTAAAAGAAAACACGCACATTATTTCACAACACTTGTTTTTGTATTTCTGCTTTCCTTCCTTTCTTTTGGTATATACAATTCTTATTTTTTATATTTTTTTTATTTTTTATAACACAGGAATGATAGGCCCGTGCTCCTTAAGACCGTCCAGTTTTTCTTTTAACCCTACCCTAACCCAAACCTAACCCTAACCCTAACCCTAACCCTAACCCTAACCCTAACCCTACACACTTAAGAACAAACTCAACAACACCTACCTTGGTCCTCCAATCCTCAGCACCATCCACTCAGCCATCACCACACAGCACCTGTAAAAGAAAACACACACATTATTTCACAACACGTTTTTTGTACTTCTGTTTTCCTTCCTTTCTTTTTTTATATATTTTTAAACACAGAAATGATAGGCCCGCGCTTTTTAAGACCATCCAGTTTTTCTTTTTAACCCTACCCTAACCCAAACCTAACCCTGCCAGAGCCATTATTTCTGTTGTTTAACCTTAGTTCTGTATTTACACTCACCTCTCACCACAATACACAAGAAGTACCCGCTGTCCGCTGGCTACCAGGTTGGGATCCACTGAGAGCAAAACAACAACCTCAACAACTACAGTTAAGGCCCCGGAGTGGCCCACCTGTGCCTTAGATAATATTTTCATTACAACAGCAATAAACCCCTAGGATCCGTAACAGCCAAGAGAAGAGCATTATGATGATTGTGATGTGTTGTTGGACTGTGTGCTTTTGAAATTGTTGTATATGTGACCCTTCAACCCCACAGAGTGAGCTTTTTCCATTCAGCAGCACGCAGACACACCCCAGACATAAGGCACCACATAAGTGAGACAGGATAGAATACTCTACATACCTCATACAACACTATGACCCTAACACCAACACACTGGCACTCACATACACACACCAGATACACCCAGCTATCATATCAGCAATATATACAGTACACTCATCATATACAAGAACACTACACTTACACTTAACTAGCACAAATAGAGAAACCAGCAGGCTGAACACTGTTAACCGGGACAGCCTACTACACATTAAATCACATCACCAGACTTCATACTTTTACACCAGGACACCAGGACTCCCACTAGACTAACACCACACACATTGTACACACTGACACTCATACAGGATGGACACCACAGACATTTCATACACCACACACAGCACCATTTCTTACATCACATCAACTTTACACAAACTGTATGACATTCACTAATCATCCCTCCATAAGGAACATCACACACACTACCACATACACCACATGCACAGATACACATCAGGACTAGAATAATAGATCAAACATCTGAAACACTTCATTTTCCTATATACCATATATATCACATTTGTACAAATAGACTTACCAATAAAGTGGTGGCAGAATGGTGACATCTAGTGGCCGAAGTAATTACCTACACCTAAAAAAGGAAAAAAGAGAAACTAGATGACTGTACAATTTTAAGCTTCATAGTCTAGTTGTGCAGTTTCCCCCAATATTTTATCATATTTATTTTATTTTAATCTTTTAGACCTGTCTCATCATGCCCATGATCATGAAACAACATCATTACACAACCTATTTTTAAGATCTGCAATACATTTTGGCTCCCACATATATACATTAACATACAGTATACTTACCATATCTCCATCAGCATACACAACACATCTTCCGTGATCCACCTTACAGGACACTACACACTCATCTACAATACAATATAAGTTATTTTAGTTACATTTACACTGACATTACCTTCTTAGGGACACATAACACAATTGGTTTTATTGTTACAACTCGGATTTTATTGGATTTTAATAGCACCCTTTTATAGAACACTTTTTCCATGAGGTACCCTATATTCACAGCACACCCATATATATGTTTTTGGAATTACAGTTGTATTTATTTGGTTTGGGTCCACATCCCCATATTTTCACAGACTACATCTCCCATGATGCATTGCACATGACACACACACAACTGGAAATGTTCCACCTCTGCACAAACCTCTGGCAATCTTTTATAAAAGGAATGGAAATATACCAGGACCGACCCATATCCATCCCTCCATGACATCACACAATTCAAATGAACCAATCACAGAAACCAGTTAGCTTAGAGGACCAGTTAGAAATTAGGTATAGCAAAGGGATAGCTTAGGGACCATGTATCATCCAATCAGATAGGGCCAATTAGGTGCACCCTTGGGAGAGGGGAGTGCCCCTCTCCCAAGAGTGCCAGTTCATAAAAGCTGGTGTGTTCTCCTGGGAGCCTATCTCCCCTGATGAAGCAGAAATTACTGCGAAACGTCGGGTTTTATCTTTTTATGCACGGTTGGTTTTATCTCCTTGAGTTTGGACCTTGATAATTTGATTTTAAAGTTTAATAAAGTTACAATTTTAAAATCAGTTTGGGGAGGGCTCCTTTTAGACTCTCTGCAGCAAAGGTTTCCCAGGATTGCTTTTTCTCTTTTTAATCTCCATCTACAGGCCCGGGCCTTTTTACCTACACCAGGAACACAAATTTTTACTATTTCCACTGGAAACTTAAACACTGGATCCTGAGCCTGGAGAGGTGAAGAGGAGGAGACGGACCGGACCTGGGAAACCCACCATCAACGCCCTAGCAGCTGTAAACACCAAAACTAGGCGGTAAGGGCCCTTTCTGGGCAGCTTTTAACAAACACCACAGCTGTCCAGATTACCCCACTCTGATTTTTAAATATGTACCCTCGGGGAGGTAGGCCCACGGTGCGTTTTAAGACAGGAGAACACACCAGCAGGTTAGTTAGCGGTTTTAACAGTGTAGCTAGGCCATCTTTGTTAGGTTTGCCATCACTTCTACATTTACAGAGTCACCCACCATTTAGAACACCACACACCTACAATAGAACATCATACCCTGCCACTCAGACACAACACTATAACATTCATTCACACAATGCCTATGCACACAATAATGCTGCACATAGCCTCCATTCACACAATACTCACCCACAGATCCATCCACCACTTAGAACACCACACACATACAATAGAACACCATATCCTTCCATCCAGACACAATACCGTAACATTCATCCACATAACCTCCATGCACACAACACTCACCCACATAACACTCATGTACAACACATTCAACCACGCCACACTCAGGCATACAACACCCAGGGCCACAACACTCACACATATCACACTCCAGCACACAACACCCTACCAGACAACACTCAACCCCATAATCCTCATCCACATCACACTGCATCACATAACACTCAGTCACACAACGCCCAGACCTACAACACTTATCCACAACAAATGCATCCACCCAATGCGCAGCCACACAAGACTCAAACACACAACACCCATGCAGACATGCACACACAAAACACTTACACACACAGCACATACAACACTCTGCCCACTGGTCAGGCACCAGATGAGACCACCAGACAAGCAGCAAAATTATACTTTAAAATAATACAGGCAGTCCACCATGGAGAGATCATGAATGCGGCCATTTTAACAAAGACTCACCCAAGAGGCATGATGAGGCAGGTGGGGAAACTCACTTCTTTTATCAGGCCTTCTTCACCTACTGAACACACCACACTTTTAGTTGCAGAAAACACTACACTATGGATGAACAATAACCTGGGCATTTTACAGACACACTACAACACTACCATCCAGACTCTCATTCCGACAGCACCCACACTCAACACCACTGCATTGCACATAGCCATGGGGTGGGCACAGAAGAGGTACACACACAGACTCACACAGACAACCATTACAACAGTAGAGACACTTCTACAACTCCCCTCAGCCACACAGCACGGGCAGTCACACAGGACCTCTCCAACACCGCAATCTCCCACTCAACAGCCAGCCATTACACACATAGTCACCCCCACAACAGATCCACTTGTACAGCAGCCACTCACTACTACTACCACTACTGCACACATAACCATCCCTGCAGCACACACATTCACCCAACAGCCACGCAAGACATATGCAGACACACTTAAATCACAGACACCTAGCCAACAGTCATCCAGCATCTCCACACATACTATTACAGCACAGGCACCTACATCTCAACCACCTGTCACACATACAGCCCACCTTCCATCACACCCACTGGTGAACATAACTAAGAACAATGCACCACAGTCACTTCCTCAACGACAACCCAGAACACACACTCCACACACAACACAGTCCTCCCTTCAACAGTCATCTACAATACACACAGTTAGTGACACCACACCACACACACCACACACACCACAGTCATTCCTTCAGCAGCAAACTACAACACACATAGCTAACAACACTACACTACACACACCACATACAGCCAACAACACTACGCAACACACACCACACATAATCAAGAACACTGCACCACACACACACACCCCACATGCAGCCAACAACACTACACAGCACACACCACACACAGCCAACAACACTGCATCACCAGCACACACACTCCATACACCACATACAGCCAACAATACTACACAACACATACCACACACAGCCAACAATACTGCATCACCAGCACACACACACACACCACATACAGCCAACAATACTACACAACACACACCACACACAGCCAACAACATTGCATCACCATCACACACATACACACCACATACAGCCAACAATACTACACAACACACACCACACACAGCCAACAACACTACATCACCATCACACACATACACATCACATACAGCCAACAATACTACACAACACACACCACACATAGCCAACAACACTGCATCACACACACACACGCCACATACGCCCAACAACACTACACAACACACACCACACATAGCCAACAACATTGCATCACCATCACACACACACACGCCACATACGCCCAACAACACTACACAACACACACCACACACAGCCAACAACACTGCATCACACACACACATACCACATACAGCCAACAACACCACACTACAGACACCTCACACAACCAACAACATTGCATCGCACACACACATACCACATACACCCGACAACACTACACAACACACACAACACACAGCCAATAACACCGCAACACACACACACACACCACATACAGCCAACAACACTACACTACACACACCTCACACAGCCAACAACACGGCATCACCCCCACCATCTCAGCCACCTATCACACACACATTCAGAAACACTTCACCGCACTCACTCCACCAACAGTCACCTGTCTCACACACAGTCAACAACACTGCACCACACTTACTCTCTCCACAGCCACCTATCACACACACATCCAACAACACCCCCCAATGCTTACTTACAGAACACATAGATACCACCATAACGTATACAGTCACTCAACAGCCACCCATTACTACACAAACGGACATGGCCCCTACACCTGTAGCCACTCCTACAACACATTTACCCACACAACAGCCACCCATCATACACATGACTAGTACCACACCACACCCAACAACTCAACAGTCATGCACCACACATTTCATCTTACCTGTAGTCCAATCTCCAACATCACCTGTCCTCCAACCAGTCACCTTGCCTTCAGCTTCACCTGCACACCGGAGCACAACTCAGCACCTACCTTTGCCGACCGTCCAGTCCGCCACCTTGCCAGCTCCACCGCCACCTCAGCCACTTACAAACACACCTACAAAAAAAGAAACAATTAGTACACACATAGGAACACCCATCGAACAACACATCACAGACACTTCTTTCCACAACACACAGATATCACCAGAATTCCCACTCCTTCCCAGAGCCGCTCACACATACAAATACACACTTAATTTAGGCGCACGCACATCTCAGATCCCCCTTTTGGCCACCACACTCAGGACTCCCCCCACACTAACCACGAAGTCCCTCACTCAATCCCATTTCAAAAAACACACCTACTCCCCCTCTAACACACAAACACGTACACGGGAAGCTTTCTCCACAGAGACAAGCTTCCCCTCCCCCGTAGGTCACCGAAATTCCCCCTCATCAGCCTCTCCCATCCCTCAGAAACCTGGCCCAAACATCACTGTACACCCATTAACCCCCTCTTTTTTCCCTTCCCCAGGCGCCGGACAGGAGAGTCCCCCAAAAAACAGGCCCTCATTGCAGGCTAAAATGATGAAAGGGCACCTAAAAGGCAAATCACCTTTGGATAAAGCCTGCTCTGAGCCCTCCCCTTTCCACCCTACCAAGGGGCCTGTGGGGGACTCTCCACGACTTGGCGCCTCCGCACACACACCTATAGAACCAACACATAGTCCCCAGCCTCCATCACACAGCCAAACCACCTCCTCTCACGCACACACATCATTCAAACCCTCCTACCATATAGCTCGCCCCTCACGCAAGGTGGCGGACTGGACGATCAAGGGCACCAAGTCCCATCTGTTCATTGGGGATTCTAACCTCAATAGAATCCCCTCCTTCCAGAACCCTAGGGCACAGGTGGACAGCTACCCTGGGGCCACTTTCTATCATTTCCAAAAGGTTCTAGAAAAAACAGACATACACCCACACGCAGAGGTGGTGGTCCTCTCGGTGGGTCTCAACAACAAGGACCACGACCCATACCAGACATCACTGAAACAGTTAGCAAGCATGTACAAGGAAGCCCAGAGCACTTTCCCCAACGCCACCATCTATGTCCCCATCATGAACCACTCACCACTTCTCACCCCACAACAGAAACAAAACATCAAGATAATGAACGGTTACATCAGCACACATCTACCCACACTCTTTGAAATACCGAAGGACTCATTCCGCACCACTAGGGACACCATTCACTGGACACCGGAAACAGCAACAGCAATTTTCTCACACTGGTGTGCACAACTAAATTTATAATCACCCCTACCCACAACCCGGATACCTCTAACATCACCACTCACCTATTGACGACACACACATCTACTGCCCCCCCTCTCTCCGCCTCTCAGCTCTCTCACGCACCACTACCGTCTAACTCCAACATACTGAATTTGTCCAAAACATTTCATCCGACACTAACACAAATAGCGCTGCTGGAGAGGGGCCTCACCTTCATTCCCCGCCCCACCACTTTTGACCAGGAGGAACTTCAAAGGGACATTCACAAATACCACAGACGACTCAAGATTTTGGACTACTTTGACTTCACGGACAATGACATTCACCTGCCATTTATCAAGCCCTCCACCTGGGAGCCCAAACTCTCCCAGGTGGATCACCATATCAGGCACCTCATTAAGACAGACAGAAGGACATTACGGGACCACAACAACACACAGACGGACAGACCAGACAACCTCACAACCACACTCCGAGAATCACTACAAACACTTAAAAACAACACACACATAGTCATCAAACCAGCGGACAAAGGATCCAAGATAGTCATTTTAGATAACCACCAGTACATTTTTGAAGCAAACAGGCAATTAAACAACAACAGACATTACAAGATCATACCGGACAGCATACAACCACAGACACAGGTTAAACTCAGGACTATCATCAAATCACTTTACAACAGACAATACATTACAGCCAAACAACGGGACTACTTATACGGACCAGACACACCACGACAGAGACTATTTTACTTACTTCCCAAGATCCATAAAGAACCGGACACCTGGACCATTCCCTTTGAAGTTCCTCCTGGTAGACCCATAGTCTCAGACTGCAACAGCGAATCATATAACATATCGGAATACATTGATCACTACATCAACCCCCTATCCACCCGCCACCCCAGTTACCTCAAAGACACCTACCATTTCCTGGAGAAGCTCAAGCCCATAGCTGTTCCCTCCCACACACACATCTTCACCATTGACATTGACAGCCTGTACACCAACATTAACACCACTATGGGTGTGCAGGCTGTCAAGTCATTATTCCAAAAACACCCAGACCCCAATAGACCGGATCAGGACATTTTACAATTACTCCAAATTAGTTTAGACAGCAATGACTTTTTATTTAACAATAAACACTATCTACAGACATCGGGAACAGCTATGGGCAAAAAGTTCGCACCCGCCTATGCAAACATATACATGGCTGAGTGGGAGAGAGAAGCGCTGTCAAGGTGTCCACTACAACCATCATTTTACTACAGATTTTTAGATGACATCATAGGAGCATGGCCACACGACATCAAACATTTCACGGAATTCATACGCATACTCAACTCACATCACCCGTCAATAACAGTAAAATACATAATTGACCCACAGCAAATTCACTTTTTGGACACCACAGTATATTTTCACCCAATAAATACAACACATAAGACACTACAGACACGCGTATACTTTAAACCCACAGACACACACGCCCTATTACACAAACACAGTTACCATCCCAAGCACACGTTTAAAGGTATAGTTAAATCACAAATAATCCGGTTTCATAGAATATCTTCTCACAAAGAAGATTTACACATAGCCATCTCAACACTATTTCACGCACTTAGGCACAGGGGATATTCCAAACGGTTTCTGCGCACAATCAAGAACGACACTTTGGCAGCCCTCTCTCCCACTCAGCCCACACATACACCCACCGCACCACACGTAGACACATACACAACCAACACACACACGACACACACATCACACACAATTCCTACACTCCAAACACAAGCATCAGTACATACACAACCCGCAGCACGGTCCCTCTCCCTCCTTTCCCCATCCCCCCCGAATCCCTCCCCTTACCCTACACCGGGTTCGTATCCTGCATCCTCCCCCAACCCCCCTCCTAGCCCTGAACCTTCCCGGGACCCTGCTGCGGGACCTCATCCAACACCCCGTCACTACCCCATCTTCAATTCCATCCGCCGTCTTAAACCCCAACCCAACCTTCCCTTTAACCCCACTCTGCCCGCCCCAATAACTACACCCAACCTGGTCCCTCACCCTAACCCCAACCCCTCGGACCCCACGCCCAACCCCAACCCTCCCTGTAACCCCACCCCTCCCTTTAACCCCTCTCTGCCCGCCCCAAGAGCTACACCCAACCTGGTCCCTCATCCTAACCCCAACCCCTCAGACCCCATACCCAACCCCAACCCTCCCTGTAACCACACCCCTCCCTTTAACCCTAGGCCTAAACCCAACCCTCCCTTTAAAAGTCCCTCCGACCCCATACCCAACCCCAACCCTCCCTGTAACCCCACCCCTCCCTTTAACCCTAGGCCCAAACCCAACCCTCCCTTTAAAAGTCCCTTCAACCCGCCCTCTAACCCCACCCTGCCTTCCCATTCCCACCCTATCTTTAATCCCCTTCCTTGTAACCCCACCCCTCCCTTTAACCCTAGGCCTAAACCCAACCCTCCCTCCGACCCCATACCCAACCCCAACCCTCCCTGTAACCCCACCCCTCCCCTTAACCCTAGGCCCAAACCCAACCCTCCCTTTAAAGGTCCCTTCAACCCGCCCTTTAACCCCACCCTGCCTTCCCATTCCCACTCTACCTTTAATTCCACCCTGCCTTCCCGTCCCCACCCTACCTTTAATACCCTTCCTAATTCCCCACTGGTTGTTTACCCGCCCTTTAACCCCACCATCCTTCCCGATCCTGATTTTAACAATACTCAGGATTCTGTTTTCACCCCCCTGGCCCCACCACCCACAACCAACACCGGCACACCGTTCACCTCAGACACCGTCACGGACCCGTTAATAATCATTCCCCTAGTCACCACATTTTCACACAAAACTCGACCCCTGCAACATGCACTCAAACACAACTTCACCACGGCCCAACGCACATACCCCGCACTAAAACCCTACAGGATCATTTCGGCATACAGAAGAAATAAAAGTTTAAAGGACATACTCATACACACCAAATTCAGCACCATGCCCTCTCCAGCAGCCAAACCTCATACACTTCACTATAAATACAGAAAATTCATTACAAACCCTCACAGCCACACATCAGCTCCGGTCCCGGACAACCTCACCTTACAAACCTCGAACGCCGTATACATCATCACCTGCACCCTCTGCCACAAACACTATATAGGAGAAACCGGCTCTTCAATAGACACCAGACTCAAACAACATCTGTACAACATCTCACGGGCACACCTACAAACAACACTCGTCACACACTTCCAGGAGCACCCCGTCACTCACCTCATCATATCTGGTGTGGAGTCGGGGTCCGGGTGGTCCAGTGGACAGCGGAAACACGCCGAAAGAAAATGGATCACACAGTTAAATACAATTACACCCCTGGGACTGAATGAAAAAACATAACACTCTTCATCTCATACAGGACCTACTTCACTCATAAATAGACTACACCTTCAACAATACTTACCTTGATCAGTATCATCCACTCATCCATCGCCACACAGCACCTGCAAAAGAACAAACACATTACCTCACAACACTTTGGAACATATACATGTACCCACTCATACATATTCTTACGCATACATTACTTAAAATAATATACACACACATAAACTCACCGGACTATGTATCCATACACACGCACACACTTACATACTGGCACATAGATCTACACACTTAAGAACAAACTCAACAACACCTACCTTGGTCCTCCAATCCTCAGCACCATCCACTCAGCCATCACCACACAGCACCTGTAAAAGAAAACACACACATTATTTCACAACACGTTTTTTGTACTTCTGTTTTCCTTCCTTTCTTTTTTTATATATTTTTAAACACAGAAATGATAGGCCCGCGCTTTTTAAGACCATCCAGTTTTTCTTTTTAACCCTACCCTAACCCAAACCTAACCCTGCCAGAGCCATTATTTCTGTTGTTTAACCTTAGTTCTGTATTTACACTCACCTCTCACCACAATACACAAGAAGTACCCGCTGTCCGCTGGCTACCAGGTTGGGATCCACTGAGAGCAAAACAACAACCTCAACAACTACAGTTAAGGCCCCGGAGTGGCCCACCTGTGCCTTAGATAATATTTTCATTACAACAGCAATAAACCCCTAGGATCCGTAACAGCCAAGAGAAGAGCATTATGATGATTGTGATGTGTTGTTGGACTGTGTGCTTTTGAAATTGTTGTATATGTGACCCTTCAACCCCACAGAGTGAGCTTTTTCCATTCAGCAGCACGCAGACACACCCCAGACATAAGGCACCACATAAGTGAGACAGGATAGAATACTCTACATACCTCATACAACACTATGACCCTAACACCAACACACTGGCACTCACATACACACACCAGATACACCCAGCTATCATATCAGCAATATATACAGTACACTCATCATATACAAGAACACTACACTTACACTTAACTAGCACAAATAGAGAAACCAGCAGGCTGAACACTGTTAACCGGGACAGCCTACTACACATTAAATCACATCACCAGACTTCATACTTTTACACCAGGACACCAGGACTCCCACTAGACTAACACCACACACATTGTACACACTGACACTCATACAGGATGGACACCACAGACATTTCATACACCACACACAGCACCATTTCTTACATCACATCAACTTTACACAAACTGTATGACATTCACTAATCATCCCTCCATAAGGAACATCACACACACTACCACATACACCACATGCACAGATACACATCAGGACTAGAATAATAGATCAAACATCTGAAACACTTCATTTTCCTATATACCATATATATCACATTTGTACAAATAGACTTACCAATAAAGTGGTGGCAGAATGGTGACATCTAGTGGCCGAAGTAATTACCTACACCTAAAAAAGGAAAAAAGAGAAACTAGATGACTGTACAATTTTAAGCTTCATAGTCTAGTTGTGCAGTTTCCCCCAATATTTTATCATATTTATTTTATTTTAATCTTTTAGACCTGTCTCATCATGCCCATGATCATGAAACAACATCATTACACAACCTATTTTTAAGATCTGCAATACATTTTGGCTCCCACATATATACATTAACATACAGTATACTTACCATATCTCCATCAGCATACACAACACATCTTCCGTGATCCACCTTACAGGACACTACACACTCATCTACAATACAATATAAGTTATTTTAGTTACATTTACACTGACATTACCTTCTTAGGGACACATAACACAATTGGTTTTATTGTTACAACTCGGATTTTATTGGATTTTAATAGCACCCTTTTATAGAACACTTTTTCCATGAGGTACCCTATATTCACAGCACACCCATATATATGTTTTTGGAATTACAGTTGTATTTATTTGGTTTGGGTCCACATCCCCATATTTTCACAGACTACATCTCCCATGATGCATTGCACATGACACACACACAACTGGAAATGTTCCACCTCTGCACAAACCTCTGGCAATCTTTTATAAAAGGAATGGAAATATACCAGGACCGACCCATATCCATCCCTCCATGACATCACACAATTCAAATGAACCAATCACAGAAACCAGTTAGCTTAGAGGACCAGTTAGAAATTAGGTATAGCAAAGGGATAGCTTAGGGACCATGTATCATCCAATCAGATAGGGCCAATTAGGTGCACCCTTGGGAGAGGGGAGTGCCCCTCTCCCAAGAGTGCCAGTTCATAAAAGCTGGTGTGTTCTCCTGGGAGCCTATCTCCCCTGATGAAGCAGAAATTACTGCGAAACGTCGGGTTTTATCTTTTTATGCACGGTTGGTTTTATCTCCTTGAGTTTGGACCTTGATAATTTGATTTTAAAGTTTAATAAAGTTACAATTTTAAAATCAGTTTGGGGAGGGCTCCTTTTAGACTCTCTGCAGCAAAGGTTTCCCAGGATTGCTTTTTCTCTTTTTAATCTCCATCTACAGGCCCGGGCCTTTTTACCTACACCAGGAACACAAATTTTTACTATTTCCACTGGAAACTTAAACACTGGATCCTGAGCCTGGAGAGGTGAAGAGGAGGAGACGGACCGGACCTGGGAAACCCACCATCAACGCCCTAGCAGCTGTAAACACCAAAACTAGGCGGTAAGGGCCCTTTCTGGGCAGCTTTTAACAAACACCACAGCTGTCCAGATTACCCCACTCTGATTTTTAAATATGTACCCTCGGGGAGGTAGGCCCACGGTGCGTTTTAAGACAGGAGAACACACCAGCAGGTTAGTTAGCGGTTTTAACAGTGTAGCTAGGCCATCTTTGTTAGGTTTGCCATCACTTCTACATTTACAGAGTCACCCACCATTTAGAACACCACACACCTACAATAGAACATCATACCCTGCCACTCAGACACAACACTATAACATTCATTCACACAATGCCTATGCACACAATAATGCTGCACATAGCCTCCATTCACACAATACTCACCCACAGATCCATCCACCACTTAGAACACCACACACATACAATAGAACACCATATCCTTCCATCCAGACACAATACCGTAACATTCATCCACATAACCTCCATGCACACAACACTCACCCACATAACACTCATGTACAACACATTCAACCACGCCACACTCAGGCATACAACACCCAGGGCCACAACACTCACACATATCACACTCCAGCACACAACACCCTACCAGACAACACTCAACCCCATAATCCTCATCCACATCACACTGCATCACATAACACTCAGTCACACAACGCCCAGACCTACAACACTTATCCACAACAAATGCATCCACCCAATGCGCAGCCACACAAGACTCAAACACACAACACCCATGCAGACATGCACACACAAAACACTTACACACACAGCACATACAACACTCTGCCCACTGGTCAGGCACCAGATGAGACCACCAGACAAGCAGCAAAATTATACTTTAAAATAATACAGGCAGTCCACCATGGAGAGATCATGAATGCGGCCATTTTAACAAAGACTCACCCAAGAGGCATGATGAGGCAGGTGGGGAAACTCACTTCTTTTATCAGGCCTTCTTCACCTACTGAACACACCACACTTTTAGTTGCAGAAAACACTACACTATGGATGAACAATAACCTGGGCATTTTACAGACACACTACAACACTACCATCCAGACTCTCATTCCGACAGCACCCACACTCAACACCACTGCATTGCACATAGCCATGGGGTGGGCACAGAAGAGGTACACACACAGACTCACACAGACAACCATTACAACAGTAGAGACACTTCTACAACTCCCCTCAGCCACACAGCACGGGCAGTCACACAGGACCTCTCCAACACCGCAATCTCCCACTCAACAGCCAGCCATTACACACATAGTCACCCCCACAACAGATCCACTTGTACAGCAGCCACTCACTACTACTACCACTACTGCACACATAACCATCCCTGCAGCACACACATTCACCCAACAGCCACGCAAGACATATGCAGACACACTTAAATCACAGACACCTAGCCAACAGTCATCCAGCATCTCCACACATACTATTACAGCACAGGCACCTACATCTCAACCACCTGTCACACATACAGCCCACCTTCCATCACACCCACTGGTGAACATAACTAAGAACAATGCACCACAGTCACTTCCTCAACGACAACCCAGAACACACACTCCACACACAACACAGTCCTCCCTTCAACAGTCATCTACAATACACACAGTTAGTGACACCACACCACACACACCACACACACCACAGTCATTCCTTCAGCAGCAAACTACAACACACATAGCTAACAACACTACACTACACACACCACATACAGCCAACAACACTACGCAACACACACCACACATAATCAAGAACACTGCACCACACACACACACCCCACATGCAGCCAACAACACTACACAGCACACACCACACACAGCCAACAACACTGCATCACCAGCACACACACTCCATACACCACATACAGCCAACAATACTACACAACACATACCACACACAGCCAACAATACTGCATCACCAGCACACACACACACACCACATACAGCCAACAATACTACACAACACACACCACACACAGCCAACAACATTGCATCACCATCACACACATACACACCACATACAGCCAACAATACTACACAACACACACCACACACAGCCAACAACACTACATCACCATCACACACATACACATCACATACAGCCAACAATACTACACAACACACACCACACATAGCCAACAACACTGCATCACACACACACACGCCACATACGCCCAACAACACTACACAACACACACCACACATAGCCAACAACATTGCATCACCATCACACACACACACGCCACATACGCCCAACAACACTACACAACACACACCACACACAGCCAACAACACTGCATCACACACACACATACCACATACAGCCAACAACACCACACTACAGACACCTCACACAACCAACAACATTGCATCGCACACACACATACCACATACACCCGACAACACTACACAACACACACAACACACAGCCAATAACACCGCAACACACACACACACACCACATACAGCCAACAACACTACACTACACACACCTCACACAGCCAACAACACGGCATCACCCCCACCATCTCAGCCACCTATCACACACACATTCAGAAACACTTCACCGCACTCACTCCACCAACAGTCACCTGTCTCACACACAGTCAACAACACTGCACCACACTTACTCTCTCCACAGCCACCTATCACACACACATCCAACAACACCCCCCAATGCTTACTTACAGAACACATAGATACCACCATAACGTATACAGTCACTCAACAGCCACCCATTACTACACAAACGGACATGGCCCCTACACCTGTAGCCACTCCTACAACACATTTACCCACACAACAGCCACCCATCATACACATGACTAGTACCACACCACACCCAACAACTCAACAGTCATGCACCACACATTTCATCTTACCTGTAGTCCAATCTCCAACATCACCTGTCCTCCAACCAGTCACCTTGCCTTCAGCTTCACCTGCACACCGGAGCACAACTCAGCACCTACCTTTGCCGACCGTCCAGTCCGCCACCTTGCCAGCTCCACCGCCACCTCAGCCACTTACAAACACACCTACAAAAAAAGAAACAATTAGTACACACATAGGAACACCCATCGAACAACACATCACAGACACTTCTTTCCACAACACACAGATATCACCAGAATTCCCACTCCTTCCCAGAGCCGCTCACACATACAAATACACACTTAATTTAGGCGCACGCACATCTCAGATCCCCCTTTTGGCCACCACACTCAGGACTCCCCCCACACTAACCACGAAGTCCCTCACTCAATCCCATTTCAAAAAACACACCTACTCCCCCTCTAACACACAAACACGTACACGGGAAGCTTTCTCCACAGAGACAAGCTTCCCCTCCCCCGTAGGTCACCGAAATTCCCCCTCATCAGCCTCTCCCATCCCTCAGAAACCTGGCCCAAACATCACTGTACACCCATTAACCCCCTCTTTTTTCCCTTCCCCAGGCGCCGGACAGGAGAGTCCCCCAAAAAACAGGCCCTCATTGCAGGCTAAAATGATGAAAGGGCACCTAAAAGGCAAATCACCTTTGGATAAAGCCTGCTCTGAGCCCTCCCCTTTCCACCCTACCAAGGGGCCTGTGGGGGACTCTCCACGACTTGGCGCCTCCGCACACACACCTATAGAACCAACACATAGTCCCCAGCCTCCATCACACAGCCAAACCACCTCCTCTCACGCACACACATCATTCAAACCCTCCTACCATATAGCTCGCCCCTCACGCAAGGTGGCGGACTGGACGATCAAGGGCACCAAGTCCCATCTGTTCATTGGGGATTCTAACCTCAATAGAATCCCCTCCTTCCAGAACCCTAGGGCACAGGTGGACAGCTACCCTGGGGCCACTTTCTATCATTTCCAAAAGGTTCTAGAAAAAACAGACATACACCCACACGCAGAGGTGGTGGTCCTCTCGGTGGGTCTCAACAACAAGGACCACGACCCATACCAGACATCACTGAAACAGTTAGCAAGCATGTACAAGGAAGCCCAGAGCACTTTCCCCAACGCCACCATCTATGTCCCCATCATGAACCACTCACCACTTCTCACCCCACAACAGAAACAAAACATCAAGATAATGAACGGTTACATCAGCACACATCTACCCACACTCTTTGAAATACCGAAGGACTCATTCCGCACCACTAGGGACACCATTCACTGGACACCGGAAACAGCAACAGCAATTTTCTCACACTGGTGTGCACAACTAAATTTATAATCACCCCTACCCACAACCCGGATACCTCTAACATCACCACTCACCTATTGACGACACACACATCTACTGCCCCCCCTCTCTCCGCCTCTCAGCTCTCTCACGCACCACTACCGTCTAACTCCAACATACTGAATTTGTCCAAAACATTTCATCCGACACTAACACAAATAGCGCTGCTGGAGAGGGGCCTCACCTTCATTCCCCGCCCCACCACTTTTGACCAGGAGGAACTTCAAAGGGACATTCACAAATACCACAGACGACTCAAGATTTTGGACTACTTTGACTTCACGGACAATGACATTCACCTGCCATTTATCAAGCCCTCCACCTGGGAGCCCAAACTCTCCCAGGTGGATCACCATATCAGGCACCTCATTAAGACAGACAGAAGGACATTACGGGACCACAACAACACACAGACGGACAGACCAGACAACCTCACAACCACACTCCGAGAATCACTACAAACACTTAAAAACAACACACACATAGTCATCAAACCAGCGGACAAAGGATCCAAGATAGTCATTTTAGATAACCACCAGTACATTTTTGAAGCAAACAGGCAATTAAACAACAACAGACATTACAAGATCATACCGGACAGCATACAACCACAGACACAGGTTAAACTCAGGACTATCATCAAATCACTTTACAACAGACAATACATTACAGCCAAACAACGGGACTACTTATACGGACCAGACACACCACGACAGAGACTATTTTACTTACTTCCCAAGATCCATAAAGAACCGGACACCTGGACCATTCCCTTTGAAGTTCCTCCTGGTAGACCCATAGTCTCAGACTGCAACAGCGAATCATATAACATATCGGAATACATTGATCACTACATCAACCCCCTATCCACCCGCCACCCCAGTTACCTCAAAGACACCTACCATTTCCTGGAGAAGCTCAAGCCCATAGCTGTTCCCTCCCACACACACATCTTCACCATTGACATTGACAGCCTGTACACCAACATTAACACCACTATGGGTGTGCAGGCTGTCAAGTCATTATTCCAAAAACACCCAGACCCCAATAGACCGGATCAGGACATTTTACAATTACTCCAAATTAGTTTAGACAGCAATGACTTTTTATTTAACAATAAACACTATCTACAGACATCGGGAACAGCTATGGGCAAAAAGTTCGCACCCGCCTATGCAAACATATACATGGCTGAGTGGGAGAGAGAAGCGCTGTCAAGGTGTCCACTACAACCATCATTTTACTACAGATTTTTAGATGACATCATAGGAGCATGGCCACACGACATCAAACATTTCACGGAATTCATACGCATACTCAACTCACATCACCCGTCAATAACAGTAAAATACATAATTGACCCACAGCAAATTCACTTTTTGGACACCACAGTATATTTTCACCCAATAAATACAACACATAAGACACTACAGACACGCGTATACTTTAAACCCACAGACACACACGCCCTATTACACAAACACAGTTACCATCCCAAGCACACGTTTAAAGGTATAGTTAAATCACAAATAATCCGGTTTCATAGAATATCTTCTCACAAAGAAGATTTACACATAGCCATCTCAACACTATTTCACGCACTTAGGCACAGGGGATATTCCAAACGGTTTCTGCGCACAATCAAGAACGACACTTTGGCAGCCCTCTCTCCCACTCAGCCCACACATACACCCACCGCACCACACGTAGACACATACACAACCAACACACACACGACACACACATCACACACAATTCCTACACTCCAAACACAAGCATCAGTACATACACAACCCGCAGCACGGTCCCTCTCCCTCCTTTCCCCATCCCCCCCGAATCCCTCCCCTTACCCTACACCGGGTTCGTATCCTGCATCCTCCCCCAACCCCCCTCCTAGCCCTGAACCTTCCCGGGACCCTGCTGCGGGACCTCATCCAACACCCCGTCACTACCCCATCTTCAATTCCATCCGCCGTCTTAAACCCCAACCCAACCTTCCCTTTAACCCCACTCTGCCCGCCCCAATAACTACACCCAACCTGGTCCCTCACCCTAACCCCAACCCCTCGGACCCCACGCCCAACCCCAACCCTCCCTGTAACCCCACCCCTCCCTTTAACCCCTCTCTGCCCGCCCCAAGAGCTACACCCAACCTGGTCCCTCATCCTAACCCCAACCCCTCAGACCCCATACCCAACCCCAACCCTCCCTGTAACCACACCCCTCCCTTTAACCCTAGGCCTAAACCCAACCCTCCCTTTAAAAGTCCCTCCGACCCCATACCCAACCCCAACCCTCCCTGTAACCCCACCCCTCCCTTTAACCCTAGGCCCAAACCCAACCCTCCCTTTAAAAGTCCCTTCAACCCGCCCTCTAACCCCACCCTGCCTTCCCATTCCCACCCTATCTTTAATCCCCTTCCTTGTAACCCCACCCCTCCCTTTAACCCTAGGCCTAAACCCAACCCTCCCTCCGACCCCATACCCAACCCCAACCCTCCCTGTAACCCCACCCCTCCCCTTAACCCTAGGCCCAAACCCAACCCTCCCTTTAAAGGTCCCTTCAACCCGCCCTTTAACCCCACCCTGCCTTCCCATTCCCACTCTACCTTTAATTCCACCCTGCCTTCCCGTCCCCACCCTACCTTTAATACCCTTCCTAATTCCCCACTGGTTGTTTACCCGCCCTTTAACCCCACCATCCTTCCCGATCCTGATTTTAACAATACTCAGGATTCTGTTTTCACCCCCCTGGCCCCACCACCCACAACCAACACCGGCACACCGTTCACCTCAGACACCGTCACGGACCCGTTAATAATCATTCCCCTAGTCACCACATTTTCACACAAAACTCGACCCCTGCAACATGCACTCAAACACAACTTCACCACGGCCCAACGCACATACCCCGCACTAAAACCCTACAGGATCATTTCGGCATACAGAAGAAATAAAAGTTTAAAGGACATACTCATACACACCAAATTCAGCACCATGCCCTCTCCAGCAGCCAAACCTCATACACTTCACTATAAATACAGAAAATTCATTACAAACCCTCACAGCCACACATCAGCTCCGGTCCCGGACAACCTCACCTTACAAACCTCGAACGCCGTATACATCATCACCTGCACCCTCTGCCACAAACACTATATAGGAGAAACCGGCTCTTCAATAGACACCAGACTCAAACAACATCTGTACAACATCTCACGGGCACACCTACAAACAACACTCGTCACACACTTCCAGGAGCACCCCGTCACTCACCTCATCATATCTGGTGTGGAGTCGGGGTCCGGGTGGTCCAGTGGACAGCGGAAACACGCCGAAAGAAAATGGATCACACAGTTAAATACAATTACACCCCTGGGACTGAATGAAAAAACATAACACTCTTCATCTCATACAGGACCTACTTCACTCATAAATAGACTACACCTTCAACAATACTTACCTTGATCAGTATCATCCACTCATCCATCGCCACACAGCACCTGCAAAAGAACAAACACATTACCTCACAACACTTTGGAACATATACATGTACCCACTCATACATATTCTTACGCATACATTACTTAAAATAATATACACACACATAAACTCACCGGACTATGTATCCATACACACGCACACACTTACATACTGGCACATAGATCTACACACTTAAGAACAAACTCAACAACACCTACCTTGGTCCTCCAATCCTCAGCACCATCCACTCAGCCATCACCACACAGCACCTGTAAAAGAAAACACACACATTATTTCACAACACGTTTTTTGTACTTCTGTTTTCCTTCCTTTCTTTTTTTATATATTTTTAAACACAGAAATGATAGGCCCGCGCTTTTTAAGACCATCCAGTTTTTCTTTTTAACCCTACCCTAACCCAAACCTAACCCTAACCCTAACCCTAACCCTAACCCTAAACCCTAACCCTAACCCTAACCCTAACCCTAACCCTAACCCTATTATTGTTGACATTCATGTTGTTTTATTGTTAAGTGACTTTTTATTGTAAAGACGCTTTGGTTCAAGGCGGCTGTTTAATTAATAAATGTATATGTATTCCGCTTGTATTTTCTTTATTATCCCCAGTTACTCCTCAAGACTGCATTAGGATGGACTGTTTTTCTGTGGACCAGACTATTTTTCCAAATTTATATGTTGATTCACCAATTGGACTGGAAACACACACTGGGGATTTGATCAACCCTGGTGGGCCTGCCTATGGGGAGGGTGTCTAGTGTTTCGAAGGCCGAAACGCCCGATGATCCTAGGTATACTACTGATGATGTGTTTCCACAATTTAGATTCACATTTGGATTTATTTCTCACTTTTACTTGACTGACAGACGCTGAGACAGCTGTACTTGTGTTAGCAATGGGTAGTGTTAAAGTCTTCGGACAACAGTATGTCATCCCTGAGGGATGTTAATGCTGATAGGCTCCTACTTGCCAAAAAAGGTTAGGTCTGAAAGAAGAAGACCAGACAGTGACAGAAGACTTGGACACAGGATATTGGAAGAAGACTTGGACACAAGATGTTGGATGAAGACTTGGACACAAGATTTTTTTATTCTGATGACCTTGGCAATGGGTAGTGTTAATGTCTTCGGACAACAGTATGTCATCCCTGGGGGTTGTTAATACTGATAGGCTCCTATTTGCCAATAGGGTCAGGTTGGAAAGAAGAAAACAAGTCATGGACATAGGATCATCAGGAACAATACGTCCAAGAAGAATATCCTATGTAACAATAGGTAGTAGTAAAGTCTTCGGACAATTGTTTCCCTGAGGGTTCCTAATACTACTCCTATTGGTCAATAGGTCTGGCAGTGGAAAGGGAGGAGCCTATAAAACAGACTCCTGCTCATTCATTCATTTCAGGGGGACGGAGTGAGTGGGGTTTCAGGTGCGCGTGCCTAATTGGGGTCTCACCTGTACTGTGGTCCCGTTGGGGTCCCACAGGGTGTTTCTTCGTTATTAATGTCACACCTAACTCTGCCGGGGCCTTGGCCCTACTTGCTCCTATTGCCCCCTTTTCCATTTCCGCTCTTATTTACTATATTGCCTCAAGAAGATATTTTACAAGGTTTTGTTCACTCTACAATTTTTGTAAGATGGCCTGTGGCCTTACTCTCCTATTTTTGGATTTTTCACAACACTCTGGACAAGATTGAACAAGATTTTTCACAACACTCTGGACTGAAGTAAACAGGATTTCCTCATTCCAGTCTTCTACAGGATTTTTTCACATCATTCTGGACCGGGTCAAACAGATCTTCCTCACTATTCCCTGCTTTTCCTACTCTGTCTCTGCCTTCCACCCCCTGGAATTGATTCCTTTGGGCTGGACGGGAGAATTCGACTCAAGCCCTGTGGGCAGCAGTGTCATTCGCCCTGTGGGTGTCGACCCTGTATGAGTCACTGATCTAATTTCCCTCTCCTTCTCTTACCTAAACCCAACCCTCCTGCTCTCGACCCTAACCCCACCTGCACCCTATCCTAACCCCAACCCTAGGCCCCTGGTGGGTCTCTCTCTTTCTTGTCTTAAACCTAACCCTCCTTGCTTTCTCTTCTAACCCTAACCCTCTTTTACTCCCAGCACAGGTAAGTATTATTGTTGACATTCATGTTGTATTATTATTGTTGACATTCATGTTGTTTTATTGTTAAGTGACTTTTTATTGGTAAGTATTATTGTTGACATTCATGTTATTTTTATTGGTAAGTATTATTGTTGACATTCATGTTGTTTTATTGTTAAGTGACTTTTTATTGTAAAGACGCTTTGGTTCAAGGCGGCTGTTTAATTAATAAATGTATATGTATTCCGCTTGTATTTTCTTTATTATCCCCAGTTACTCCTCAAGACTGCATTAGGATGGACTGTTTTTCTGTGGACCAGACTATTTTTCCAAATTTATATGTTGATTCACCAATTGGACTGGAAACACACACTGGGGATTTGATCAACCCTGGTGGGCCTGCCTATGGGGAGGGTGTCTAGTGTTTCGAAGGCCGAAACGCCCGATGATCCTAGGTATACTACTGATGATGTGTTTCCACAATTTAGATTCACATTTGGATTTATTTCTCACTTTTACTTGACTGACAGACGCTGAGACAGCTGTACTTGTGTTAGCAATGGGTAGTGTTAAAGTCTTCGGACAACAGTATGTCATCCCTGAGGGATGTTAATGCTGATAGGCTCCTACTTGCCAAAAAAGGTTAGGTCTGAAAGAAGAAGACCAGACAGTGACAGAAGACTTGGACACAGGATATTGGAAGAAGACTTGGACACAAGATGTTGGATGAAGACTTGGACACAAGATTTTTTTATTCTGATGACCTTGGCAATGGGTAGTGTTAATGTCTTCGGACAACAGTATGTCATCCCTGGGGGTTGTTAATACTGATAGGCTCCTATTTGCCAATAGGGTCAGGTTGGAAAGAAGAAAACAAGTCATGGACATAGGATCATCAGGAACAATACGTCCAAGAAGAATATCCTATGTAACAATAGGTAGTAGTAAAGTCTTCGGACAATTGTTTCCCTGAGGGTTCCTAATACTACTCCTATTGGTCAATAGGTCTGGCAGTGGAAAGGGAGGAGCCTATAAAACAGACTCCTGCTCATTCATTCATTTCAGGGGGACGGAGTGAGTGGGGTTTCAGGTGCGCGTGCCTAATTGGGGTCTCACCTGTACTGTGGTCCCGTTGGGGTCCCACAGGGTGTTTCTTCGTTATTAATGTCACACCTAACTCTGCCGGGGCCTTGGCCCTACTTGCTCCTATTGCCCCCTTTTCCATTTCCGCTCTTATTTACTATATTGCCTCAAGAAGATATTTTACAAGGTTTTGTTCACTCTACAATTTTTGTAAGATGGCCTGTGGCCTTACTCTCCTATTTTTGGATTTTTCACAACACTCTGGACAAGATTGAACAAGATTTTTCACAACACTCTGGACTGAAGTAAACAGGATTTCCTCATTCCAGTCTTCTACAGGATTTTTTCACATCATTCTGGACCGGGTCAAACAGATCTTCCTCACTATTCCCTGCTTTTCCTACTCTGTCTCTGCCTTCCACCCCCTGGAATTGATTCCTTTGGGCTGGACGGGAGAATTCGACTCAAGCCCTGTGGGCAGCAGTGTCATTCGCCCTGTGGGTGTCGACCCTGTATGAGTCACTGATCTAATTTCCCTCTCCTTCTCTTACCTAAACCCAACCCTCCTGCTCTCGACCCTAACCCCACCTGCACCCTATCCTAACCCCAACCCTAGGCCCCTGGTGGGTCTCTCTCTTTCTTGTCTTAAACCTAACCCTCCTTGCTTTCTCTTCTAACCCTAACCCTCTTTTACTCCCAGCACAGGTAAGTATTATTGTTGACATTCATGTTGTATTATTATTGTTGACATTCATGTTGTTTTATTGTTAAGTGACTTTTTATTGGTAAGTATTATTGTTGACATTCATGTTATTTTTATTGGTAAGTATTATTGTTGACATTCATGTTGTTTTATTGTTAAGTGACTTTTTATTGTAAAGACGCTTTGGTTCAAGGCGGCTGTTTAATTAATAAATGTATATGTATTCCGCTTGTATTTTCTTTATTATCCCCAGTTACTCCTCAAGACTGCATTAGGATGGACTGTTTTTCTGTGGACCAGACTATTTTTCCAAATTTATATGTTGATTCACCAATTGGACTGGAAACACACACTGGGGATTTGATCAACCCTGGTGGGCCTGCCTATGGGGAGGGTGTCTAGTGTTTCGAAGGCCGAAACGCCCGATGATCCTAGGTATACTACTGATGATGTGTTTCCACAATTTAGATTCACATTTGGATTTATTTCTCACTTTTACTTGACTGACAGACGCTGAGACAGCTGTACTTGTGTTAGCAATGGGTAGTGTTAAAGTCTTCGGACAACAGTATGTCATCCCTGAGGGATGTTAATGCTGATAGGCTCCTACTTGCCAAAAAAGGTTAGGTCTGAAAGAAGAAGACCAGACAGTGACAGAAGACTTGGACACAGGATATTGGAAGAAGACTTGGACACAAGATGTTGGATGAAGACTTGGACACAAGATTTTTTTATTCTGATGACCTTGGCAATGGGTAGTGTTAATGTCTTCGGACAACAGTATGTCATCCCTGGGGGTTGTTAATACTGATAGGCTCCTATTTGCCAATAGGGTCAGGTTGGAAAGAAGAAAACAAGTCATGGACATAGGATCATCAGGAACAATACGTCCAAGAAGAATATCCTATGTAACAATAGGTAGTAGTAAAGTCTTCGGACAATTGTTTCCCTGAGGGTTCCTAATACTACTCCTATTGGTCAATAGGTCTGGCAGTGGAAAGGGAGGAGCCTATAAAACAGACTCCTGCTCATTCATTCATTTCAGGGGGACGGAGTGAGTGGGGTTTCAGGTGCGCGTGCCTAATTGGGGTCTCACCTGTACTGTGGTCCCGTTGGGGTCCCACAGGGTGTTTCTTCGTTATTAATGTCACACCTAACTCTGCCGGGGCCTTGGCCCTACTTGCTCCTATTGCCCCCTTTTCCATTTCCGCTCTTATTTACTATATTGCCTCAAGAAGATATTTTACAAGGTTTTGTTCACTCTACAATTTTTGTAAGATGGCCTGTGGCCTTACTCTCCTATTTTTGGATTTTTCACAACACTCTGGACAAGATTGAACAAGATTTTTCACAACACTCTGGACTGAAGTAAACAGGATTTCCTCATTCCAGTCTTCTACAGGATTTTTTCACATCATTCTGGACCGGGTCAAACAGATCTTCCTCACTATTCCCTGCTTTTCCTACTCTGTCTCTGCCTTCCACCCCCTGGAATTGATTCCTTTGGGCTGGACGGGAGAATTCGACTCAAGCCCTGTGGGCAGCAGTGTCATTCGCCCTGTGGGTGTCGACCCTGTATGAGTCACTGATCTAATTTCCCTCTCCTTCTCTTACCTAAACCCAACCCTCCTGCTCTCGACCCTAACCCCACCTGCACCCTATCCTAACCCCAACCCTAGGCCCCTGGTGGGTCTCTCTCTTTCTTGTCTTAAACCTAACCCTCCTTGCTTTCTCTTCTAACCCTAACCCTCTTTTACTCCCAGCACAGGTAAGTATTATTGTTGACATTCATGTTGTATTATTGTTGACATTCATGTTGTTTTATTGTTAAGTGACTTTTTATTGGTAAGTATTATTGTTGACATTCATGTTATTTTTATTGGTAAGTATTATTGTTGACATTCATGTTGTTTTATTGTTAAGTGACTTTTTATTGTAAAGACGCTTTGGTTCAAGGCGGCTGTTTAATTAATAAATGTATATGTATTCCGCTTGTATTTTCTTTATTATCCCCAGTTACTCCTCAAGACTGCATTAGGATGGACTGTTTTTCTGTGGACCAGACTATTTTTCCAAATTTATATGTTGATTCACCAATTGGACTGGAAACACACACTGGGGATTTGATCAACCCTGGTGGGCCTGCCTATGGGGAGGGTGTCTAGTGTTTCGAAGGCCGAAACGCCCGATGATCCTAGGTATACTACTGATGATGTGTTTCCACAATTTAGATTCACATTTGGATTTATTTCTCACTTTTACTTGACTGACAGACGCTGAGACAGCTGTACTTGTGTTAGCAATGGGTAGTGTTAAAGTCTTCGGACAACAGTATGTCATCCCTGAGGGATGTTAATGCTGATAGGCTCCTACTTGCCAAAAAAGGTTAGGTCTGAAAGAAGAAGACCAGACAGTGACAGAAGACTTGGACACAGGATATTGGAAGAAGACTTGGACACAAGATGTTGGATGAAGACTTGGACACAAGATTTTTTTATTCTGATGACCTTGGCAATGGGTAGTGTTAATGTCTTCGGACAACAGTATGTCATCCCTGGGGGTTGTTAATACTGATAGGCTCCTATTTGCCAATAGGGTCAGGTTGGAAAGAAGAAAACAAGTCATGGACATAGGATCATCAGGAACAATACGTCCAAGAAGAATATCCTATGTAACAATAGGTAGTAGTAAAGTCTTCGGACAATTGTTTCCCTGAGGGTTCCTAATACTACTCCTATTGGTCAATAGGTCTGGCAGTGGAAAGGGAGGAGCCTATAAAACAGACTCCTGCTCATTCATTCATTTCAGGGGGACGGAGTGAGTGGGGTTTCAGGTGCGCGTGCCTAATTGGGGTCTCACCTGTACTGTGGTCCCGTTGGGGTCCCACAGGGTGTTTCTTCGTTATTAATGTCACACCTAACTCTGCCGGGGCCTTGGCCCTACTTGCTCCTATTGCCCCCTTTTCCATTTCCGCTCTTATTTACTATATTGCCTCAAGAAGATATTTTACAAGGTTTTGTTCACTCTACAATTTTTGTAAGATGGCCTGTGGCCTTACTCTCCTATTTTTGGATTTTTCACAACACTCTGGACAAGATTGAACAAGATTTTTCACAACACTCTGGACTGAAGTAAACAGGATTTCCTCATTCCAGTCTTCTACAGGATTTTTTCACATCATTCTGGACCGGGTCAAACAGATCTTCCTCACTATTCCCTGCTTTTCCTACTCTGTCTCTGCCTTCCACCCCCTGGAATTGATTCCTTTGGGCTGGACGGGAGAATTCGACTCAAGCCCTGTGGGCAGCAGTGTCATTCGCCCTGTGGGTGTCGACCCTGTATGAGTCACTGATCTAATTTCCCTCTCCTTCTCTTACCTAAACCCAACCCTCCTGCTCTCGACCCTAACCCCACCTGCACCCTATCCTAACCCCAACCCTAGGCCCCTGGTGGGTCTCTCTCTTTCTTGTCTTAAACCTAACCCTCCTTGCTTTCTCTTCTAACCCTAACCCTCTTTTACTCCCAGCACAGGTAAGTATTATTGTTGACATTCATGTTGTATTATTGTTGACATTCATGTTGTTTTATTGTTAAGTGACTTTTTATTGGTAAGTATTATTGTTGACATTCATGTTATTTTTATTGGTAAGTATTATTGTTGACATTCATGTTGTTTTATTGTTAAGTGACTTTTTATTGTAAAGACGCTTTGGTTCAAGGCGGCTGTTTAATTAATAAATGTATATGTATTCCGCTTGTATTTTCTTTATTATCCCCAGTTACTCCTCAAGACTGCATTAGGATGGACTGTTTTTCTGTGGACCAGACTATTTTTCCAAATTTATATGTTGATTCACCAATTGGACTGGAAACACACACTGGGGATTTGATCAACCCTGGTGGGCCTGCCTATGGGGAGGGTGTCTAGTGTTTCGAAGGCCGAAACGCCCGATGATCCTAGGTATACTACTGATGATGTGTTTCCACAATTTAGATTCACATTTGGATTTATTTCTCACTTTTACTTGACTGACAGACGCTGAGACAGCTGTACTTGTGTTAGCAATGGGTAGTGTTAAAGTCTTCGGACAACAGTATGTCATCCCTGAGGGATGTTAATGCTGATAGGCTCCTACTTGCCAAAAAAGGTTAGGTCTGAAAGAAGAAGACCAGACAGTGACAGAAGACTTGGACACAGGATATTGGAAGAAGACTTGGACACAAGATGTTGGATGAAGACTTGGACACAAGATTTTTTTATTCTGATGACCTTGGCAATGGGTAGTGTTAATGTCTTCGGACAACAGTATGTCATCCCTGGGGGTTGTTAATACTGATAGGCTCCTATTTGCCAATAGGGTCAGGTTGGAAAGAAGAAAACAAGTCATGGACATAGGATCATCAGGAACAATACGTCCAAGAAGAATATCCTATGTAACAATAGGTAGTAGTAAAGTCTTCGGACAATTGTTTCCCTGAGGGTTCCTAATACTACTCCTATTGGTCAATAGGTCTGGCAGTGGAAAGGGAGGAGCCTATAAAACAGACTCCTGCTCATTCATTCATTTCAGGGGGACGGAGTGAGTGGGGTTTCAGGTGCGCGTGCCTAATTGGGGTCTCACCTGTACTGTGGTCCCGTTGGGGTCCCACAGGGTGTTTCTTCGTTATTAATGTCACACCTAACTCTGCCGGGGCCTTGGCCCTACTTGCTCCTATTGCCCCCTTTTCCATTTCCGCTCTTATTTACTATATTGCCTCAAGAAGATATTTTACAAGGTTTTGTTCACTCTACAATTTTTGTAAGATGGCCTGTGGCCTTACTCTCCTATTTTTGGATTTTTCACAACACTCTGGACAAGATTGAACAAGATTTTTCACAACACTCTGGACTGAAGTAAACAGGATTTCCTCATTCCAGTCTTCTACAGGATTTTTTCACATCATTCTGGACCGGGTCAAACAGATCTTCCTCACTATTCCCTGCTTTTCCTACTCTGTCTCTGCCTTCCACCCCCTGGAATTGATTCCTTTGGGCTGGACGGGAGAATTCGACTCAAGCCCTGTGGGCAGCAGTGTCATTCGCCCTGTGGGTGTCGACCCTGTATGAGTCACTGATCTAATTTCCCTCTCCTTCTCTTACCTAAACCCAACCCTCCTGCTCTCGACCCTAACCCCACCTGCACCCTATCCTAACCCCAACCCTAGGCCCCTGGTGGGTCTCTCTCTTTCTTGTCTTAAACCTAACCCTCCTTGCTTTCTCTTCTAACCCTAACCCTCTTTTACTCCCAGCACAGGTAAGTATTATTGTTGACATTCATGTTGTATTATTGTTGACATTCATGTTGTTTTATTGTTAAGTGACTTTTTATTGGTAAGTATTATTGTTGACATTCATGTTATTTTTATTGGTAAGTATTATTGTTGACATTCATGTTGTTTTATTGTTAAGTGACTTTTTATTGTAAAGACGCTTTGGTTCAAGGCGGCTGTTTAATTAATAAATGTATATGTATTCCGCTTGTATTTTCTTTATTATCCCCAGTTACTCCTCAAGACTGCATTAGGATGGACTGTTTTTCTGTGGACCAGACTATTTTTCCAAATTTATATGTTGATTCACCAATTGGACTGGAAACACACACTGGGGATTTGATCAACCCTGGTGGGCCTGCCTATGGGGAGGGTGTCTAGTGTTTCGAAGGCCGAAACGCCCGATGATCCTAGGTATACTACTGATGATGTGTTTCCACAATTTAGATTCACATTTGGATTTATTTCTCACTTTTACTTGACTGACAGACGCTGAGACAGCTGTACTTGTGTTAGCAATGGGTAGTGTTAAAGTCTTCGGACAACAGTATGTCATCCCTGAGGGATGTTAATGCTGATAGGCTCCTACTTGCCAAAAAAGGTTAGGTCTGAAAGAAGAAGACCAGACAGTGACAGAAGACTTGGACACAGGATATTGGAAGAAGACTTGGACACAAGATGTTGGATGAAGACTTGGACACAAGATTTTTTTATTCTGATGACCTTGGCAATGGGTAGTGTTAATGTCTTCGGACAACAGTATGTCATCCCTGGGGGTTGTTAATACTGATAGGCTCCTATTTGCCAATAGGGTCAGGTTGGAAAGAAGAAAACAAGTCATGGACATAGGATCATCAGGAACAATACGTCCAAGAAGAATATCCTATGTAACAATAGGTAGTAGTAAAGTCTTCGGACAATTGTTTCCCTGAGGGTTCCTAATACTACTCCTATTGGTCAATAGGTCTGGCAGTGGAAAGGGAGGAGCCTATAAAACAGACTCCTGCTCATTCATTCATTTCAGGGGGACGGAGTGAGTGGGGTTTCAGGTGCGCGTGCCTAATTGGGGTCTCACCTGTACTGTGGTCCCGTTGGGGTCCCACAGGGTGTTTCTTCGTTATTAATGTCACACCTAACTCTGCCGGGGCCTTGGCCCTACTTGCTCCTATTGCCCCCTTTTCCATTTCCGCTCTTATTTACTATATTGCCTCAAGAAGATATTTTACAAGGTTTTGTTCACTCTACAATTTTTGTAAGATGGCCTGTGGCCTTACTCTCCTATTTTTGGATTTTTCACAACACTCTGGACAAGATTGAACAAGATTTTTCACAACACTCTGGACTGAAGTAAACAGGATTTCCTCATTCCAGTCTTCTACAGGATTTTTTCACATCATTCTGGACCGGGTCAAACAGATCTTCCTCACTATTCCCTGCTTTTCCTACTCTGTCTCTGCCTTCCACCCCCTGGAATTGATTCCTTTGGGCTGGACGGGAGAATTCGACTCAAGCCCTGTGGGCAGCAGTGTCATTCGCCCTGTGGGTGTCGACCCTGTATGAGTCACTGATCTAATTTCCCTCTCCTTCTCTTACCTAAACCCAACCCTCCTGCTCTCGACCCTAACCCCACCTGCACCCTATCCTAACCCCAACCCTAGGCCCCTGGTGGGTCTCTCTCTTTCTTGTCTTAAACCTAACCCTCCTTGCTTTCTCTTCTAACCCTAACCCTCTTTTACTCCCAGCACAGGTAAGTATTATTGTTGACATTCATGTTGTATTATTGTTGACATTCATGTTGTTTTATTGTTAAGTGACTTTTTATTGGTAAGTATTATTGTTGACATTCATGTTATTTTTATTGGTAAGTATTATTGTTGACATTCATGTTGTTTTATTGTTAAGTGACTTTTTATTGTAAAGACGCTTTGGTTCAAGGCGGCTGTTTAATTAATAAATGTATATGTATTCCGCTTGTATTTTCTTTATTATCCCCAGTTACTCCTCAAGACTGCATTAGGATGGACTGTTTTTCTGTGGACCAGACTATTTTTCCAAATTTATATGTTGATTCACCAATTGGACTGGAAACACACACTGGGGATTTGATCAACCCTGGTGGGCCTGCCTATGGGGAGGGTGTCTAGTGTTTCGAAGGCCGAAACGCCCGATGATCCTAGGTATACTACTGATGATGTGTTTCCACAATTTAGATTCACATTTGGATTTATTTCTCACTTTTACTTGACTGACAGACGCTGAGACAGCTGTACTTGTGTTAGCAATGGGTAGTGTTAAAGTCTTCGGACAACAGTATGTCATCCCTGAGGGATGTTAATGCTGATAGGCTCCTACTTGCCAAAAAAGGTTAGGTCTGAAAGAAGAAGACCAGACAGTGACAGAAGACTTGGACACAGGATATTGGAAGAAGACTTGGACACAAGATGTTGGATGAAGACTTGGACACAAGATTTTTTTATTCTGATGACCTTGGCAATGGGTAGTGTTAATGTCTTCGGACAACAGTATGTCATCCCTGGGGGTTGTTAATACTGATAGGCTCCTATTTGCCAATAGGGTCAGGTTGGAAAGAAGAAAACAAGTCATGGACATAGGATCATCAGGAACAATACGTCCAAGAAGAATATCCTATGTAACAATAGGTAGTAGTAAAGTCTTCGGACAATTGTTTCCCTGAGGGTTCCTAATACTACTCCTATTGGTCAATAGGTCTGGCAGTGGAAAGGGAGGAGCCTATAAAACAGACTCCTGCTCATTCATTCATTTCAGGGGGACGGAGTGAGTGGGGTTTCAGGTGCGCGTGCCTAATTGGGGTCTCACCTGTACTGTGGTCCCGTTGGGGTCCCACAGGGTGTTTCTTCGTTATTAATGTCACACCTAACTCTGCCGGGGCCTTGGCCCTACTTGCTCCTATTGCCCCCTTTTCCATTTCCGCTCTTATTTACTATATTGCCTCAAGAAGATATTTTACAAGGTTTTGTTCACTCTACAATTTTTGTAAGATGGCCTGTGGCCTTACTCTCCTATTTTTGGATTTTTCACAACACTCTGGACAAGATTGAACAAGATTTTTCACAACACTCTGGACTGAAGTAAACAGGATTTCCTCATTCCAGTCTTCTACAGGATTTTTTCACATCATTCTGGACCGGGTCAAACAGATCTTCCTCACTATTCCCTGCTTTTCCTACTCTGTCTCTGCCTTCCACCCCCTGGAATTGATTCCTTTGGGCTGGACGGGAGAATTCGACTCAAGCCCTGTGGGCAGCAGTGTCATTCGCCCTGTGGGTGTCGACCCTGTATGAGTCACTGATCTAATTTCCCTCTCCTTCTCTTACCTAAACCCAACCCTCCTGCTCTCGACCCTAACCCCACCTGCACCCTATCCTAACCCCAACCCTAGGCCCCTGGTGGGTCTCTCTCTTTCTTGTCTTAAACCTAACCCTCCTTGCTTTCTCTTCTAACCCTAACCCTCTTTTACTCCCAGCACAGGTAAGTATTATTGTTGACATTCATGTTGTATTATTGTTGACATTCATGTTGTTTTATTGTTAAGTGACTTTTTATTGGTAAGTATTATTGTTGACATTCATGTTATTTTTATTGGTAAGTATTATTGTTGACATTCATGTTGTTTTATTGTTAAGTGACTTTTTATTGTAAAGACGCTTTGGTTCAAGGCGGCTGTTTAATTAATAAATGTATATGTATTCCGCTTGTATTTTCTTTATTATCCCCAGTTACTCCTCAAGACTGCATTAGGATGGACTGTTTTTCTGTGGACCAGACTATTTTTCCAAATTTATATGTTGATTCACCAATTGGACTGGAAACACACACTGGGGATTTGATCAACCCTGGTGGGCCTGCCTATGGGGAGGGTGTCTAGTGTTTCGAAGGCCGAAACGCCCGATGATCCTAGGTATACTACTGATGATGTGTTTCCACAATTTAGATTCACATTTGGATTTATTTCTCACTTTTACTTGACTGACAGACGCTGAGACAGCTGTACTTGTGTTAGCAATGGGTAGTGTTAAAGTCTTCGGACAACAGTATGTCATCCCTGAGGGATGTTAATGCTGATAGGCTCCTACTTGCCAAAAAAGGTTAGGTCTGAAAGAAGAAGACCAGACAGTGACAGAAGACTTGGACACAGGATATTGGAAGAAGACTTGGACACAAGATGTTGGATGAAGACTTGGACACAAGATTTTTTTATTCTGATGACCTTGGCAATGGGTAGTGTTAATGTCTTCGGACAACAGTATGTCATCCCTGGGGGTTGTTAATACTGATAGGCTCCTATTTGCCAATAGGGTCAGGTTGGAAAGAAGAAAACAAGTCATGGACATAGGATCATCAGGAACAATACGTCCAAGAAGAATATCCTATGTAACAATAGGTAGTAGTAAAGTCTTCGGACAATTGTTTCCCTGAGGGTTCCTAATACTACTCCTATTGGTCAATAGGTCTGGCAGTGGAAAGGGAGGAGCCTATAAAACAGACTCCTGCTCATTCATTCATTTCAGGGGGACGGAGTGAGTGGGGTTTCAGGTGCGCGTGCCTAATTGGGGTCTCACCTGTACTGTGGTCCCGTTGGGGTCCCACAGGGTGTTTCTTCGTTATTAATGTCACACCTAACTCTGCCGGGGCCTTGGCCCTACTTGCTCCTATTGCCCCCTTTTCCATTTCCGCTCTTATTTACTATATTGCCTCAAGAAGATATTTTACAAGGTTTTGTTCACTCTACAATTTTTGTAAGATGGCCTGTGGCCTTACTCTCCTATTTTTGGATTTTTCACAACACTCTGGACAAGATTGAACAAGATTTTTCACAACACTCTGGACTGAAGTAAACAGGATTTCCTCATTCCAGTCTTCTACAGGATTTTTTCACATCATTCTGGACCGGGTCAAACAGATCTTCCTCACTATTCCCTGCTTTTCCTACTCTGTCTCTGCCTTCCACCCCCTGGAATTGATTCCTTTGGGCTGGACGGGAGAATTCGACTCAAGCCCTGTGGGCAGCAGTGTCATTCGCCCTGTGGGTGTCGACCCTGTATGAGTCACTGATCTAATTTCCCTCTCCTTCTCTTACCTAAACCCAACCCTCCTGCTCTCGACCCTAACCCCACCTGCACCCTATCCTAACCCCAACCCTAGGCCCCTGGTGGGTCTCTCTCTTTCTTGTCTTAAACCTAACCCTCCTTGCTTTCTCTTCTAACCCTAACCCTCTTTTACTCCCAGCACAGGTAAGTATTATTGTTGACATTCATGTTGTATTATTGTTGACATTCATGTTGTTTTATTGTTAAGTGACTTTTTATTGGTAAGTATTATTGTTGACATTCATGTTATTTTTATTGGTAAGTATTATTGTTGACATTCATGTTGTTTTATTGTTAAGTGACTTTTTATTGTAAAGACGCTTTGGTTCAAGGCGGCTGTTTAATTAATAAATGTATATGTATTCCGCTTGTATTTTCTTTATTATCCCCAGTTACTCCTCAAGACTGCATTAGGATGGACTGTTTTTCTGTGGACCAGACTATTTTTCCAAATTTATATGTTGATTCACCAATTGGACTGGAAACACACACTGGGGATTTGATCAACCCTGGTGGGCCTGCCTATGGGGAGGGTGTCTAGTGTTTCGAAGGCCGAAACGCCCGATGATCCTAGGTATACTACTGATGATGTGTTTCCACAATTTAGATTCACATTTGGATTTATTTCTCACTTTTACTTGACTGACAGACGCTGAGACAGCTGTACTTGTGTTAGCAATGGGTAGTGTTAAAGTCTTCGGACAACAGTATGTCATCCCTGAGGGATGTTAATGCTGATAGGCTCCTACTTGCCAAAAAAGGTTAGGTCTGAAAGAAGAAGACCAGACAGTGACAGAAGACTTGGACACAGGATATTGGAAGAAGACTTGGACACAAGATGTTGGATGAAGACTTGGACACAAGATTTTTTTATTCTGATGACCTTGGCAATGGGTAGTGTTAATGTCTTCGGACAACAGTATGTCATCCCTGGGGGTTGTTAATACTGATAGGCTCCTATTTGCCAATAGGGTCAGGTTGGAAAGAAGAAAACAAGTCATGGACATAGGATCATCAGGAACAATACGTCCAAGAAGAATATCCTATGTAACAATAGGTAGTAGTAAAGTCTTCGGACAATTGTTTCCCTGAGGGTTCCTAATACTACTCCTATTGGTCAATAGGTCTGGCAGTGGAAAGGGAGGAGCCTATAAAACAGACTCCTGCTCATTCATTCATTTCAGGGGGACGGAGTGAGTGGGGTTTCAGGTGCGCGTGCCTAATTGGGGTCTCACCTGTACTGTGGTCCCGTTGGGGTCCCACAGGGTGTTTCTTCGTTATTAATGTCACACCTAACTCTGCCGGGGCCTTGGCCCTACTTGCTCCTATTGCCCCCTTTTCCATTTCCGCTCTTATTTACTATATTGCCTCAAGAAGATATTTTACAAGGTTTTGTTCACTCTACAATTTTTGTAAGATGGCCTGTGGCCTTACTCTCCTATTTTTGGATTTTTCACAACACTCTGGACAAGATTGAACAAGATTTTTCACAACACTCTGGACTGAAGTAAACAGGATTTCCTCATTCCAGTCTTCTACAGGATTTTTTCACATCATTCTGGACCGGGTCAAACAGATCTTCCTCACTATTCCCTGCTTTTCCTACTCTGTCTCTGCCTTCCACCCCCTGGAATTGATTCCTTTGGGCTGGACGGGAGAATTCGACTCAAGCCCTGTGGGCAGCAGTGTCATTCGCCCTGTGGGTGTCGACCCTGTATGAGTCACTGATCTAATTTCCCTCTCCTTCTCTTACCTAAACCCAACCCTCCTGCTCTCGACCCTAACCCCACCTGCACCCTATCCTAACCCCAACCCTAGGCCCCTGGTGGGTCTCTCTCTTTCTTGTCTTAAACCTAACCCTCCTTGCTTTCTCTTCTAACCCTAACCCTCTTTTACTCCCAGCACAGGTAAGTATTATTGTTGACATTCATGTTGTATTATTGTTGACATTCATGTTGTTTTATTGTTAAGTGACTTTTTATTGGTAAGTATTATTGTTGACATTCATGTTATTTTTATTGGTAAGTATTATTGTTGACATTCATGTTGTTTTATTGTTAAGTGACTTTTTATTGTAAAGACGCTTTGGTTCAAGGCGGCTGTTTAATTAATAAATGTATATGTATTCCGCTTGTATTTTCTTTATTATCCCCAGTTACTCCTCAAGACTGCATTAGGATGGACTGTTTTTCTGTGGACCAGACTATTTTTCCAAATTTATATGTTGATTCACCAATTGGACTGGAAACACACACTGGGGATTTGATCAACCCTGGTGGGCCTGCCTATGGGGAGGGTGTCTAGTGTTTCGAAGGCCGAAACGCCCGATGATCCTAGGTATACTACTGATGATGTGTTTCCACAATTTAGATTCACATTTGGATTTATTTCTCACTTTTACTTGACTGACAGACGCTGAGACAGCTGTACTTGTGTTAGCAATGGGTAGTGTTAAAGTCTTCGGACAACAGTATGTCATCCCTGAGGGATGTTAATGCTGATAGGCTCCTACTTGCCAAAAAAGGTTAGGTCTGAAAGAAGAAGACCAGACAGTGACAGAAGACTTGGACACAGGATATTGGAAGAAGACTTGGACACAAGATGTTGGATGAAGACTTGGACACAAGATTTTTTTATTCTGATGACCTTGGCAATGGGTAGTGTTAATGTCTTCGGACAACAGTATGTCATCCCTGGGGGTTGTTAATACTGATAGGCTCCTATTTGCCAATAGGGTCAGGTTGGAAAGAAGAAAACAAGTCATGGACATAGGATCATCAGGAACAATACGTCCAAGAAGAATATCCTATGTAACAATAGGTAGTAGTAAAGTCTTCGGACAATTGTTTCCCTGAGGGTTCCTAATACTACTCCTATTGGTCAATAGGTCTGGCAGTGGAAAGGGAGGAGCCTATAAAACAGACTCCTGCTCATTCATTCATTTCAGGGGGACGGAGTGAGTGGGGTTTCAGGTGCGCGTGCCTAATTGGGGTCTCACCTGTACTGTGGTCCCGTTGGGGTCCCACAGGGTGTTTCTTCGTTATTAATGTCACACCTAACTCTGCCGGGGCCTTGGCCCTACTTGCTCCTATTGCCCCCTTTTCCATTTCCGCTCTTATTTACTATATTGCCTCAAGAAGATATTTTACAAGGTTTTGTTCACTCTACAATTTTTGTAAGATGGCCTGTGGCCTTACTCTCCTATTTTTGGATTTTTCACAACACTCTGGACAAGATTGAACAAGATTTTTCACAACACTCTGGACTGAAGTAAACAGGATTTCCTCATTCCAGTCTTCTACAGGATTTTTTCACATCATTCTGGACCGGGTCAAACAGATCTTCCTCACTATTCCCTGCTTTTCCTACTCTGTCTCTGCCTTCCACCCCCTGGAATTGATTCCTTTGGGCTGGACGGGAGAATTCGACTCAAGCCCTGTGGGCAGCAGTGTCATTCGCCCTGTGGGTGTCGACCCTGTATGAGTCACTGATCTAATTTCCCTCTCCTTCTCTTACCTAAACCCAACCCTCCTGCTCTCGACCCTAACCCCACCTGCACCCTATCCTAACCCCAACCCTAGGCCCCTGGTGGGTCTCTCTCTTTCTTGTCTTAAACCTAACCCTCCTTGCTTTCTCTTCTAACCCTAACCCTCTTTTACTCCCAGCACAGGTAAGTATTATTGTTGACATTCATGTTGTATTATTGTTGACATTCATGTTGTTTTATTGTTAAGTGACTTTTTATTGGTAAGTATTATTGTTGACATTCATGTTATTTTTATTGGTAAGTATTATTGTTGACATTCATGTTGTTTTATTGTTAAGTGACTTTTTATTGTAAAGACGCTTTGGTTCAAGGCGGCTGTTTAATTAATAAATGTATATGTATTCCGCTTGTATTTTCTTTATTATCCCCAGTTACTCCTCAAGACTGCATTAGGATGGACTGTTTTTCTGTGGACCAGACTATTTTTCCAAATTTATATGTTGATTCACCAATTGGACTGGAAACACACACTGGGGATTTGATCAACCCTGGTGGGCCTGCCTATGGGGAGGGTGTCTAGTGTTTCGAAGGCCGAAACGCCCGATGATCCTAGGTATACTACTGATGATGTGTTTCCACAATTTAGATTCACATTTGGATTTATTTCTCACTTTTACTTGACTGACAGACGCTGAGACAGCTGTACTTGTGTTAGCAATGGGTAGTGTTAAAGTCTTCGGACAACAGTATGTCATCCCTGAGGGATGTTAATGCTGATAGGCTCCTACTTGCCAAAAAAGGTTAGGTCTGAAAGAAGAAGACCAGACAGTGACAGAAGACTTGGACACAGGATATTGGAAGAAGACTTGGACACAAGATGTTGGATGAAGACTTGGACACAAGATTTTTTTATTCTGATGACCTTGGCAATGGGTAGTGTTAATGTCTTCGGACAACAGTATGTCATCCCTGGGGGTTGTTAATACTGATAGGCTCCTATTTGCCAATAGGGTCAGGTTGGAAAGAAGAAAACAAGTCATGGACATAGGATCATCAGGAACAATACGTCCAAGAAGAATATCCTATGTAACAATAGGTAGTAGTAAAGTCTTCGGACAATTGTTTCCCTGAGGGTTCCTAATACTACTCCTATTGGTCAATAGGTCTGGCAGTGGAAAGGGAGGAGCCTATAAAACAGACTCCTGCTCATTCATTCATTTCAGGGGGACGGAGTGAGTGGGGTTTCAGGTGCGCGTGCCTAATTGGGGTCTCACCTGTACTGTGGTCCCGTTGGGGTCCCACAGGGTGTTTCTTCGTTATTAATGTCACACCTAACCCTAACCCTAACCCTAACCCTAACATTTCCTAGAGAAGCTCAAGCCCATAGCTGTTCCCTCCCACACACACATCTTCACCATTGACGTTGACAGCCTGTACACCAACATTAACACCACTATGGGGGTGCAGGCTGTCAAGTCATTATTTCAAAAACACCCAGACCCCAATAGACCGGATCAGGACATTCTACAATTACTCCAAATTAGTTTAGACAGCAATGACTTTTTATTTAACAATAAACACTATCTACAGATATCGGGAACAGCTATGGGCAAAAAGTTCGCACCCGCCTATGCCAACATATACATGGCTGAGTGGGAGAGAGAAGCGCTGTCAAAGTGTCCACTACAACCATCATTTTACTACAGATTTTTAGATGACATCATAGGAGCATGGCCACACGACATCAAACATTTCACGGAATTCATACGCATACTCAACTCACATCACCCGTCAATAACAGTAAAATACATAATTGACCCACAGCAAATTCACTTTTTGGACACCACTGTATATTTTCACCCAATAAATACAACACATAAGACATTACAGACACGGGTATACTTTAAACCTACAGACACACACGCCCTATTACACAAACACAGTTACCATCCCAAACACACATTTAAAGGTATAGTCAAATCACAAATAATCCGGTTTCATAGAATATCTTCTCACAAAGAAGATTTACACATAGCCATCTCAACACTATTTCACGCACTTAGGCACAGGGGATATTCCAAACGGTTTCTGCGCACAATCAAGAACGACACTTTGGCAGCCCTCTCTCCCACTCAGCCCACACATACACCCACCGCACCAAACGAAGGCACATACACAACCAACACACACACGACACACACATCACACATAATCTCTGCACTCCAAACACAAGCATCAGTTCATACACAACCCGCAGCACGGTCCCTCTCCCTCCTTTCCCCATCCCCCCCGAATCCCTCCCCTTACCCTACACCGGGTTCGTATCCTGCATCCTCCCCCAACCCCCCTCCTAGCCCTGAACCTTCCCGGGACCCTGCTGCGGGACCTCATCCAACACCCCGTCACTACCCCATCTTCAATTCCATCCGCCGTCTTAAACCCCAACCCAACCCTTCCTTTAACCCCACTCTGCCCGCCCCAAGAACTACACCCAGTCTGGTCCCTCACCCTAACCCCAACCCCTCGGACCCCACGCCCAACCCCAACCCTCCCTATAACCCCACCCCTCCCTTTAACCCCTCTCTGCCCGCCCCAAGAGCTACACCCAACCTGGTCCCTCATCCTAACCCCAACCCCTCGGACCCCATACCCAACCCCAACCCTCCCTGTAACCCCACCCCTCCCTTTAACCCTAGGCCTAAACCCAACCCTCCCTTTAAAAATCCCTCCGACCCCATACCCAACCCCAACCCTCCCTGTAACCCCACCCCTCCCTTTAACCCTAGGCCCAAACCCAACCCTCCCTTTAAAAGTCCCTTCGACCCTATACCCAACCCCAACCCTCCCTGTAACCCCACCCCTACCTTTAACCCTAGGCCCAAACCCAACCCTCCCTTTAAAAGTCCCTTCAACCCGCCCTTTAACCCCACCCTGCCTTCCCATTCCCACCCTACCTTTAATCCCCTTCCTTGTAACCCCACCCCCCCCTTTAACCCTAGGCCCAAACCCAACCCTCCCTTTAAAGGTCCCTTCAACCCGCCCTCTAACCCCGCCCTGCCTTCCTATTCCCACCCTACCTTTAATACCCTTCCTAGTTCCCCACTGGGTGTTGACCCACCCTTTAACCCCACCACCCTTCCCAACCCGCCCTTTAATTCCACCCTGCTTTCCCGTCCCCACCCTACCTCTAATACCCTTCCTAATTCCCCACTGGATGTTTACCCGCCCCTTAACCCCACCATCCTTCCCGATCCTGATTTTAACAACACTCAGGATTCTGCTTTCACCCCCCCGGCCCCACCACCCACAACCAACACCGGCACACCGTTCACCTCAGACACCGTCACAGACCCGTTGATAATCATTCCCCTAGTCACCACATTTTCACATAAAACTCGACCCCTACAACATGCATTCAAACACAACTTCACCACGGCCCAACGCACATACCCCGCACTCAAACCCTACAAGATCATTTCAGCATACAGGAAAAATAAAAGCTTAAAGGACATACTCATACACACCAAATTCAGCACCATGCCCTCTCCAGTAGCCAAACCTCATACACTTCATTACAAATACAGAAAATTTATTACAAACCCTCACAGTCACACATCAGCTCCAGTCCCGGACAACCTCACCTTACAAACCTCCAATGCAGTATACATCATCACCTGCACCCTCTGTCACAAACACTACATAGGAGAAACCGGTTCATCAATAGACACTAGGCTCAAACAACACCTATACAACATCTCACGGGCACACCTACAAACCACACTTGTCACACACTTCCAGGAGCACCCCGTCACTCACCTCATCATATCTGGTGTGGAGTCGGGGTCCGGGTGGTCCAGTGGACAGCGGAAACACGCCGAAAGAAAATGGATCACACAGTTAAACACAATTACACCCCTGGGATTGAATGAAAAAACATAACACTCTCCATCTCATACAAGACCTGCTTCACTCACCGAATAACTTACACCTTCAATAACACTCACCTTGATCAGCACTATCCACTCATCCATCGCCACACAGCACCTGCAAAAGAACAAACACATTACTTCACAACACTTTGGAACATATACATGGACACACTCATACATACACCACCTAAAACAGTATAATACACACACACATAACTTACCTGGCTATGTATCCATACACACGCACACACTTACATACTGGCACATAGATCTACACACTAAAGAACAAATTCAACAACACCTACCTTGGTCCTCCGTCCTCAGCACAATCTACTCAGTCACCACCACACAGCACCTGTAAAAGAAAACACGCACATTATTTCACAACACTTGTTTTTGTATTTCTGCTTTCCTTCCTTTCTTTTGGTATATACAATTCTTATTTTTTATATTTTTTTTATTTTTTTTTTTTTTTTTATAACACAGGAATGATAGGCCCGTGCTCCTTAAGACCGTCCAGTTTTTCTTTTAACCCTACCCTAACCCAAACCTAACCCTGCCAGAGCCATTATTCCTGTTGTTTAGCCTTAGTTCTGTATTTACACTCACCTCTCACCACAATACACAAGAAGTACCCGCTGTCCGCTGGCCACCAGGTTGGGATCCACTGAGAGCAAAACAACAACCACAACAACTACAGTTAAGGCCCCGGGGTGGCCCACCTGTGCCTTAGATAATATTTTCATCACAACAGCAATAAACCTTTAGGATCCCTAACAGCCAAGAGAGGAGCATTATGATGGTTGTGATGTGTTGTTGGACTGTGTGCTTTTGCAATTGTTGTACATGTGACCTTTCAACCCCACAGTGTGAGCTTTTTCACTTCAGCAGCACGCAGACACACCACAGATATAGACACCACATAAATGAGACGGGATAGAACACTCCACATAACTCATACAACACCCAGACCCCAACACCAACACACTGGCACTCACATACCTACATTTGTACACACCAGATACACCCATCTATCATATCAGCAATATATACAGTACACTCATCATATACAAGAACACTACACTTACACTTAAATAGCACAAATAGAGAAACCAGCAGGCTGAACACTGTTAACCGGGACAGCCTACTACACATTAAATCACATCACCAGACTTCATACTTTCACACCAGGACACCAGGACTCCTACTAGACTAACACCACACACATTGTACACACTGACACTCATACAGGATGGACACCACACACATTTCATACACCACACACAGCACCATTTCTTACATCACATCAACTTTACACAAACTGTATGACATTCACTAAGTATCCCTCCATAAGGAACATCACACATACTACCACATACACCACATGCACATCAGGACTAGAATAATAGATCAAACATCTGAAACACTTCATTTTTCCATATACCATATCTATCACATTTATACAAATAAGACTTACCAATAGAGGTGGAAGAATGGTGACATCTAGTGGCCGAAGTATTTACCTACACCTAAAAAAGGAAAAAAGAGAAACTAGATGACTGTACAATTTTAAGCTTCATAGTCTAGTTGTGCAGTTTCCCCCAATGTTTTATCATATTTATTTTATTTTAATATTTTAGACCTGTCTCATCATGCCCATGATCATGAAAAAACATCATTACACAACCCATTTTTAAGATCTGCAATACATTTTGACTTCCACATATATACATTAACATACAGTATACTTACCATATCTCCATCAGCATACACAAGACATCTTCCGGGATCCACCTCACAGGACACTACGCACCCATCTACAATACAATATAAGTTATTTTAGTTACATTTACACTTAAATTATTTTCTCAGGGACACATAACACAATTGGTTTTATTATTACAACTTGGATTTTATTGGATTTTAATAGCACCCTTTTATAGAACACATTTTTTATGAGGTACCCTATATTCACAGCACACCCATATATATGTTTTTTGAGTTACAGTTGTATTTATTTGGTTTGGGTCCACATCCCCATATTTTTACAGACTACATCTCCCATAATGCATTACACATGACACACACACAACTGAAAATTTCCACCTCTGCACAAACCCCTGGCAATCTTTTATAAAAGGAATGGAAATATACCAGGACCGACCCATATCCATCCCTCCATGACATCACACAATTCAAATGAACCAATCACAGAACCCAGTTAGCTTAGAGAACCAGTTAGAAATTAGGTATAGCATAGGGATAGCTTAGGGACCAGGCATCATCCAATCAGATAGGGCCAATTGGGTGCACCCTTGGGAGAGGGGCACTCCCCTCTCCCAGGGGTGCACCTAATTGCTAGTTCATAAAAGCTGGTGTGTTCTCCTGGGAGCCTATCTCCCCTGATGAAGCAGAAATTACTGCGAAACGTCGGGTTTTATCTTTTTATGCACAATTGGTTTTATCTCCTTGAGTTTGGACATTGATAATTTGATTTTAAAGTTTAATAAAGTTACAATTTTAAAATCAGTTTGGGGAGGGCTCTTTTTAGACTCTCTGCAGCAAAGGTTTCCCAGGATTGCTTTTTCTCTTTTTAATATCCATCTACAGGCCCGGGCCTTTTTACCTACACCAGGAACACAAATTTTTACTATTTCCACTGGAATCTTAAACACTGTGTCCTGAGCCTGGAGAGGTGAAGAGGAGGAGACGGACCGGACCTGGGAAACCCACCACCAACGCCCTGGCAGCTGGAAACACCCAAAACTAGGCGGTAAGGGCCCTGTCTGGGCAGCTTTTTAACAAACACCACAGCTGTCCAGATTACCCCACTCTGATTTTTAAATATGTACCCTCGGGGAGGTAGGCCGGCGGTGCGTTTTAAGACAGGAGAACACACCAGCAGTTTAGTTAGCGGTTTTAACAGTGTAGCTAGGCCATCTTTGTTAGGTTTGCCATCACTTCTACATTTACAGAGTCACCCACCATTTAGAACACCACACACCTATAATAGAACACCATACCCTGCCACTCAGACACAACACTATAACATTCATTCACACAATACCTATGCACGCAATAATGCTGCACATAGCCTCCATTCACACATTACTCACCCACAGATCCATCAACCACTTAGAACACCACACACATACAATAGAACACCATATCCTTCCATCCAGACACAATACCGTAACATCCATCCACATAACATCTATGCACACAACACTCACCCACATAACACTCATGTACAACACATTCAACCACGCCACACTCAGACATACAACACCCAGGGCCACAACACTCACACATATCACACTCCAGCACACAACACCCTACCAGACAACACTCAACCCCGTAATCCTCATCCACATCACACTACATCACATAACACTCAATCACACAACACCCAGGCCTACAACACTTATCCACAACGAATGCATCCACCCAATGCGCAGTCACACAATACTCAAACACATAACACCCATGCAGACTCGCACACACACAACACCTACACACACAGCACATACAGCACTCTGCCCACTGGTCAGGCACCGGATGAGGCCACCAGGCAAGCAGCAAAATTATATTTTAAAATAATACAGGCAGTCCACCATGGGGAGATCATGAATGCGGCCATTTTAACAAAGACCCACCCAAGAGGCATGATGAGGCAGGTGGGGAAACTCACTTCTTTTATCAGGCCTTCTTCACCTACTGAACACACCACACTTTTAGTTGCAGACAACACTACATTATGGATGAACAATAACCTGGGCATTTTACAGACACACTACAACACTACCATCCAGACTCTCATTCCGACAGCACCCACACTCAACACCACTGCATTGCACATAGCCATGGGGTGGGCACAGAAGAGGTACACACACAGACTCACACAGACAACCATTGCAACAGTAGAGACACTTCTACAACTCCCCTCAGCCACACAGCACGGGCAGTCACACAGGACCACTCCAACACCGCAGTCACCCACTCAACAGCCAGCCACTACACACATAGTCACCCCCACAACAGATCCATCTGTACATCAGCCACTCACTACTACTACCACTACTGCACACACAACCATCCCTGCAGCACACACATTCACCCAACAGCCACGCAAGACATATGCAGACACACTTAAATCACAGACACCTAGCCAACAGTCATCCAGCATCTCCACACATACTATTACAACACAGGCACCTACATCTCAACCACCTATCACACATACAGCCCACCTTCCATCACACCCACTGGTGAACATAACTAAGAACAATGCACCACAGTCACTTCCTCAACGACAACCCAGAACACACACTCCACACACAACACAGTCCTCCCTTCAACAGGTATCTACAATACACACAGCTAGTGACACCACACCACATACACCACAGTCATTCCTTCAGCAGCAAACTACAACACACATAGCTAACAACACTACACTACACACACCACATACAGCCAACAACACTACGCAACACACACCACACATAATCAACAACACTGCATCACACACACACACACCACATGCAGCCAACAACACTACACAGCACACACCACACACAGCCAACAACACTGCATCACCAGCACACACACACACACCACATACAGCCAACAATACTACACAACACATACCACACACAGCCAACAATACTGCATCACCAGCACACACACACACACCACATACAGCCAACAATACTACACAACACACACCACACATAGCCAACAACACTGCATCACACACACACACGCCACATACGCCCAACAACACTACACAACACACACCACACATAGACAACAACACTGCATCACCATCACACACACACACGCCACATACGCCTGACAACACTACACAACACACACCACACACAGCCAACAACACTGCATCACACACGCACACATCACATACAGCCAACAACACCACACTACACACACCTCACACAACCAACAACATTGCATCACACACACACATACCACATTCACCCGACAACACTACACAACACACACAACACACAGCCAATAACACCGCATCACACACACACACACCACATACAGCCAACAACACTACACTACACACACCTCACACAGCCAACAACACGGCATCACCCCTACCATCTCAGCCACCTATCACACACACATTCAGAAACACCTCACCGCACTCACTCCACCAACAGTCACCTGTCTCACACACAGTCAACAACACTGCACCACACTTACTCTCTCCACAGCCACCTATCACACACACAGTCAACAACACTACACCACACTCACCCACTCAATGTTTACTTACAGAACACATAGATACCACCATAACATATACAGTCACTCAACAGCCACCCATTACTACACACACAGACATGGCCCCTACACCTGTAGCCACTCCCACAACACATTTACCCACACAACAGCCACCCATCATACGCACGACTAGTACTACACCACACCCAACAACTCAACAGTCATGCACCACACATTTCATCTTACCTGTAGTCCAATCTCCAACATCACCTGTCCTCCAACCAGTCGCCTTGCCTTCAACTTCACCTGCACACCAGATCACAACTCAGCACCTACCTTTGCCGACCGTCCAGTCCGCCACCTTGCCAGCTCCACCGCCACCTCAGCCACTCACAAACACACCTGCAAAAAAAGAAACAATTAGCACACACATAGGAACACCCACCGAACAACACATCACAGACACTTCTTTTCACAACACACAGATATCACCAGAATTCCCACTCCTTCCCAGAGCCGCCCACACATACAAGTACACACTTAATTTAGGCGCACGCACATCTCAGATTCCCCTTCTGGCCACCACACTTAGGACTCCCCCCACACTAACCACTAAGTCCCTCACTCAATCCCATTTCAAAAAGCACACCTACTCCCCCTCCAACACACAAACACGTACACGGGAAGCTTTCTCCACTGAGACAAGCTTCCCCTCCCCCGTAGGTCACCGCAATTCCCCCTCATCAGCCTCCCCCATCCCTCAGAAACCTGGCCCAAACATCACTGTACACCCATTAACCCCCTCTTTTTTCCCTTCCCCAGGCGCCAGACAGGAGAGTCCCCCAAAAAACAGGCCCTCATTGCAGGCTAAAATGATGAAAGGGCACCTAAAAGGCAAATCACCTTTGGAGAAAGCCTGCTCTGAGCCCTCCCCTTTCCACCCTACCAAGGGGCCTGTGGGGGACTCTCCACGACTTGGCGCCTCCGCACACACACCCTTAGAACCAACACATAGTCCCCAGCCTCCATCACACAGCCAAACCACCTCCTCTCACGCACACACATCATTCAAACCCTCCTACCATATAGCTCGCCCCTCACGCAAGGTGGCGGACTGGACGATCAAGGGCACCAAGTCCCACTTGTTCATTGGGGATTCTAACCTAAACAGAATCCCCTCCTTCCAGAACCCTATGGCACAGGTGGACAGCTACCCTGGGGCCACTTTCTATCATTTTCAAAAGGTTCTAGAAAAAACAGATATACACCCACACACAGAGGTGGTGGTCCTCTCGGTGGGTCTCAACAACAAGGACCACGACCCATACCAGACATCACTGAAACAGTTAGCAAGCATGTACAAGGAAGCCCAGAGCACTTTCCCCAACGCCACCATATATGTCCCCATCATGAACCACTCACCACTTCTCACCCCACAACAGAAACAAAACATTAAGATAATGAACGGATACATCAGCACACATCTACCCACACTCTTTGAAATACCAAAGGACTCATTCCGCACCACTAGGGACACCATTCACTGGACACCGGAAACAGCAACAGCAATTTTCTTACACTGGTGTGCACAGCTAAATTTATAATCACCCCTACCCACAACCCGGACACTTCCAACATCACCACTCATCCATTAACGACACACACACCTACTGCCCCCCCTCTCTCCGTCTCTCAGCCCCCTTATGCACCACTACCACCCAATTCCAACATACTGAATCTATCCAAAACATTTCATCCGTCACAAACACAAATAGTACTGCTGGAGAGAGGCCTCACCTTCGTTCCCCGCCCTACCACTTTTGACCAGGAGGAACTTCAAAGGGACATTCACAAATATCACAGACGACTCAAGATTTTGGACTACTTTGACTTCACAGACAATGACACTCACCTGCCATTTATCAATCCCTCCACCTGGGAGCCCAAACTCTCCCAGGTGGATCACCATATCAGGCACCTTATTAAGACAGACAGAAGGACATTACGGGACCACAACAACACACAGACGGACAGACAAGACAACCTCACGACCACACTCCGAGAATCACTACAAACACTTAAAAACAACACACACATAGTCATCAAACCAGCGGACAAAGGATCCAAGATAGTCATTTTAGATAACCATCAGTACATCTTTGAGGCAAACAGGCAATTAAACAACAACAGACATTACAAGATCATACCGGATAGCATACAACCACAGACACAGGTTAAACTTAGGACTATCATCAAATCACTTTACAGCAGACAATACATTACAGCCAAACAACGGGACTACTTGTACGGACCAGACACACCACGACAGAGACTATTTTATTTACTTCCTAAGATTCATAAAGAACCGGACACCTGGACCATTCCCTTTGAAGTTCCTCCTGGTAGACCCATAGTCTCCGACTGCAACAGCGAATCATATAACATATCGGAATACATTGACCACTACATCAACCCCCTATCCACCCGCCACCCCAGTTACCTCAAAGACACCTACCATTTCCTAGAGAAGCTCAAGCCCATAGCTGTTCCCTCCCACACACACATCTTCACCATTGACGTTGACAGCCTGTACACCAACATTAACACCACTATGGGGGTGCAGGCTGTCAAGTCATTATTTCAAAAACACCCAGACCCCAATAGACCGGATCAGGACATTCTACAATTACTCCAAATTAGTTTAGACAGCAATGACTTTTTATTTAACAATAAACACTATCTACAGATATCGGGAACAGCTATGGGCAAAAAGTTCGCACCCGCCTATGCCAACATATACATGGCTGAGTGGGAGAGAGAAGCGCTGTCAAAGTGTCCACTACAACCATCATTTTACTACAGATTTTTAGATGACATCATAGGAGCATGGCCACACGACATCAAACATTTCACGGAATTCATACGCATACTCAACTCACATCACCCGTCAATAACAGTAAAATACATAATTGACCCACAGCAAATTCACTTTTTGGACACCACTGTATATTTTCACCCAATAAATACAACACATAAGACATTACAGACACGGGTATACTTTAAACCTACAGACACACACGCCCTATTACACAAACACAGTTACCATCCCAAACACACATTTAAAGGTATAGTCAAATCACAAATAATCCGGTTTCATAGAATATCTTCTCACAAAGAAGATTTACACATAGCCATCTCAACACTATTTCACGCACTTAGGCACAGGGGATATTCCAAACGGTTTCTGCGCACAATCAAGAACGACACTTTGGCAGCCCTCTCTCCCACTCAGCCCACACATACACCCACCGCACCAAACGAAGGCACATACACAACCAACACACACACGACACACACATCACACATAATCTCTGCACTCCAAACACAAGCATCAGTTCATACACAACCCGCAGCACGGTCCCTCTCCCTCCTTTCCCCATCCCCCCCGAATCCCTCCCCTTACCCTACACCGGGTTCGTATCCTGCATCCTCCCCCAACCCCCCTCCTAGCCCTGAACCTTCCCGGGACCCTGCTGCGGGACCTCATCCAACACCCCGTCACTACCCCATCTTCAATTCCATCCGCCGTCTTAAACCCCAACCCAACCCTTCCTTTAACCCCACTCTGCCCGCCCCAAGAACTACACCCAGTCTGGTCCCTCACCCTAACCCCAACCCCTCGGACCCCACGCCCAACCCCAACCCTCCCTATAACCCCACCCCTCCCTTTAACCCCTCTCTGCCCGCCCCAAGAGCTACACCCAACCTGGTCCCTCATCCTAACCCCAACCCCTCGGACCCCATACCCAACCCCAACCCTCCCTGTAACCCCACCCCTCCCTTTAACCCTAGGCCTAAACCCAACCCTCCCTTTAAAAATCCCTCCGACCCCATACCCAACCCCAACCCTCCCTGTAACCCCACCCCTCCCTTTAACCCTAGGCCCAAACCCAACCCTCCCTTTAAAAGTCCCTTCGACCCTATACCCAACCCCAACCCTCCCTGTAACCCCACCCCTACCTTTAACCCTAGGCCCAAACCCAACCCTCCCTTTAAAAGTCCCTTCAACCCGCCCTTTAACCCCACCCTGCCTTCCCATTCCCACCCTACCTTTAATCCCCTTCCTTGTAACCCCACCCCCCCCTTTAACCCTAGGCCCAAACCCAACCCTCCCTTTAAAGGTCCCTTCAACCCGCCCTCTAACCCCGCCCTGCCTTCCTATTCCCACCCTACCTTTAATACCCTTCCTAGTTCCCCACTGGGTGTTGACCCACCCTTTAACCCCACCACCCTTCCCAACCCGCCCTTTAATTCCACCCTGCTTTCCCGTCCCCACCCTACCTCTAATACCCTTCCTAATTCCCCACTGGATGTTTACCCGCCCCTTAACCCCACCATCCTTCCCGATCCTGATTTTAACAACACTCAGGATTCTGCTTTCACCCCCCCGGCCCCACCACCCACAACCAACACCGGCACACCGTTCACCTCAGACACCGTCACAGACCCGTTGATAATCATTCCCCTAGTCACCACATTTTCACATAAAACTCGACCCCTACAACATGCATTCAAACACAACTTCACCACGGCCCAACGCACATACCCCGCACTCAAACCCTACAAGATCATTTCAGCATACAGGAAAAATAAAAGCTTAAAGGACATACTCATACACACCAAATTCAGCACCATGCCCTCTCCAGTAGCCAAACCTCATACACTTCATTACAAATACAGAAAATTTATTACAAACCCTCACAGTCACACATCAGCTCCAGTCCCGGACAACCTCACCTTACAAACCTCCAATGCAGTATACATCATCACCTGCACCCTCTGTCACAAACACTACATAGGAGAAACCGGTTCATCAATAGACACTAGGCTCAAACAACACCTATACAACATCTCACGGGCACACCTACAAACCACACTTGTCACACACTTCCAGGAGCACCCCGTCACTCACCTCATCATATCTGGTGTGGAGTCGGGGTCCGGGTGGTCCAGTGGACAGCGGAAACACGCCGAAAGAAAATGGATCACACAGTTAAACACAATTACACCCCTGGGATTGAATGAAAAAACATAACACTCTCCATCTCATACAAGACCTGCTTCACTCACCGAATAACTTACACCTTCAATAACACTCACCTTGATCAGCACTATCCACTCATCCATCGCCACACAGCACCTGCAAAAGAACAAACACATTACTTCACAACACTTTGGAACATATACATGGACACACTCATACATACACCACCTAAAACAGTATAATACACACACACATAACTTACCTGGCTATGTATCCATACACACGCACACACTTACATACTGGCACATAGATCTACACACTAAAGAACAAATTCAACAACACCTACCTTGGTCCTCCGTCCTCAGCACAATCTACTCAGTCACCACCACACAGCACCTGTAAAAGAAAACACGCACATTATTTCACAACACTTGTTTTTGTATTTCTGCTTTCCTTCCTTTCTTTTGGTATATACAATTCTTATTTTTTATATTTTTTTTATTTTTTATTTTTTTTATAACACAGGAATGATAGGCCCGTGCTCCTTAAGACCGTCCAGTTTTTCTTTTAACCCTACCCTAACCCAAACCTAACCCTAACCCTAACCCTAACCCTAACCCTAACCCTAACCCTAACCCTAACCCTACTTGTCCCTTACACTAACCCTACCCCTCCCCAGATTTATAACCTTGTACATAGTTCCCAATGCTTGTTAGGTTTCTTGTTCCCCCCTCTTATGTTCCTTGTTCCTAGTTCCACTTAGACTTTGTTACCTTTGATGACCTGTTGTTACTGTTTGTATGCATGTTACTAATTCCTACAACATAAAAAAATAATAAAAAAACAAAAATTAAATAAAACAAAAAATGCAAAAAAATTTAAATAAATAAATAAAATACTTTTAAATGGAAAGGTGAAATATGGGGGTAACATATGATGATGGCTGTGAAGCCTTTGGACCTCGGTCCACGGAAGGCTCCCACGACTCTGAACCCCCTTCCTTTTCATCTTACTTATTTCGGACCTGGGAACAATTTATGTCTTCACCAAATTACACTCAGAATTCTTGAGCCCCATGCCCCAAATTTAGTAATTCCATCTATCCCAGCAAGGGCTATCAGGTTTAGCCAGTTGGCACCTTATTCCCTACCTGAATCTTGGGATGAATTATACTTGCAAACTTTTTATTTCCCCCCCCCCCCCCCCTCCCCCCCTCCCCCTTTCCCTCCCTCCCTTATCGATCATAGGGTGGACCGATAATTTACTTTTTACCTAACTAGAACTGCGAATTGAACCTGGAACCCATCCGGGTTCCTGATCTCAACCATTTGAATTCATTACCTCAATCCGGATCTCTGGACCCAACATACGACCGGAATCCATAGTCTGTGCCTCAAATCATTACACCCTTCTTTGAACCTAAACCCAGAGGAACAGTACTCAATTCTACCCTGATAGAACTTTGGACCTGGACCCTGAGTTTCCTGGACCACCACTTCTGACCCTCGACGACTGAAATCATGCCTGAACCTAAAACTCAGGACCAGTACCTCACCTCTGCCTGATAAGACCTTAAACCTGACCGGAACCCTACCCCACTTGCTGACCCTAACCACAACCCCTGAGTACTACATCTTACCCCAACCCCTAGTTTCACCATTCAAACATACCTTAATACCCTTGCCTTCCACTCCTTTAAAATTTTGGCCCATTAAGAACCCCTGGCCCCCCTTGACCCCGTCCATCCCCTCACACTTCACTCATTTCGATTTTGACCCTCGGGGCCCCCTGGGATCCATTGACCCCCCGGGGGGCCCCCCGACCCCCTTCGACCCCGTCCATCACTTCACACTTCACCATATTTGATTTGGACCCTCGGGGGCCCCTGGGGTCCGTTGGCCCCCCGGGGGGCCCCCCGGCCCCCCTTGACCCCGTCTGTCCCCTTACACTTCACTCATTTTGATTTTGACCCTCGGGCCTACTGGGGTCCGTTGGCCCCCACCGGGGGGCCCCCCGGCCCCCCTTGGCCCCGTCTATCCCCTTACACTTCACTCATTTCGATTTTGACCCTCGGGCCCCCTGGGGTCCGTGGACCCCCCGGGGGGTCCCCCGGCCCCCCTCGACCCCTTCCGTCACCTCACACTTCGCCAAATTTGATTTTGACCCTCGGGGGCCCCTGGGGTCCGTTGACCCCCCGGGGGCCCCCCGGCCCCCCTTGACCCCGCCCATCACCTCATGCCTCACCTATTTCGATTTTGACCCTTAAGGGACCCTGGGGTCCAGGGCCCCCCCGGGGGGCCCCCCGGCCCCCCTTGACCCCGTCCGTCACCTCACACCTCACCTGTTTCAATTTTTACCCTCGGGGGCCCCTGGCCCCCCGGGTGCCCCCAAAAAAAACCCCCCTCAACCCTCCTCCTACTCTGCCAGACTGACAGGTCGGGGGACCCATTTACTTTTACAAAGGCCCCCCTTTCTAACTCTGGGGGGACCCTGGACCTCTGCCCATTTCTGGGATTGGGGCCCCGACACCGGGGGTGCCCGATCCACCCTCCACTGCCATGTCCACTGGACTGACAGGTCGGGGGACCCATTTACTTTCACAAGGGCCCCTCCCCATGTCTGGGGGGGCGGCCTTGGACCTCTCCGCATTATGTTGGGGGGACAGTCCATGACCTCTGCCCATTTCTGGGTTGGGGCCCCGACACCGGGGGTGCCTGATCCACCCTCCACTGCCATGTCCACTGGACTGACAGGTCGGGGGACCCATTTACTTTCACAAGGGCCCCTCCCCATGTCTGGGGGGGCGGCCTTGGACCTCTCCGCATTATGTTGGGGGGACAGTCCATGACCTCTGCCCATTTCTGGGTTGGGGCCCCGACACCGGGGGTGCCTGATCCACCCTCCACTGCCATGTCCACTGGACTGACAGGTCGGGGGACCCATTTACTTTCACAAGGGCCCCTCCCCATGTCTGGGGGGGCGGCCTTGGACCTCTCCGCATTATGTTGGGGGGACAGTCCATGACCTCTCCTCATTTCTGAGGAGGAACCCTGACAATTTCTTGCCAATCACCGATTGCTCTACCTATTCAGACCGGCAGATCAGATCAATCCCCTCCGACACTTAGACGCATACCCATCTTCGCAGCTGCCTTTCCCATCCTCGGTTACCCCTTTTCTGGACTTAGGAAAATTTCCATAAAATGTTCAACATTATTATATTCAATGGCACTTAGTGCAGGCGCAGCCGGTGGTTCTCACCGTTGAAAAGTTTGCTACCTCGCTTGATGGGGTCTTCCAGTCTCTGTTGAGATCTTCATCCGGATTCCTCGGCAGATTCCTGACGGGCTTTTCCAGACCAGACCGGGTTTTCCAGACTCTGGTGAGTATGCTTTTACGAGGTATAGTTAGCGTCGGTAGAAGATTGGTGGGTCCAGTGGTTTAGCACAATGGGACATATTCCCAGGACTCACCCGCCGACAAACCTAGGCCCTAGCCGCTGGTAGAAGCTTGTAGGGAGTTCCAAGGCTCAATAGGAGCCTTACCTCCCTTCCGCCAGCACTCTCCTTAGCCTTCGCTGGGCGGGCTGCGACAGGGGCAGCTTGTCTAGGTGGGCGGGAGACCTCCCCAGCCCACGCTGGGCAGGCTGCGACAGGGGCAGCTTGTCTGGGTGGGCGGGAGAAGTCCTTAGCCCCCGTTGGGCAGGCTGCGACAGGGGCAGCTTGTCACGGGGGGCGGGAGACCTCCCCAACCCATGCTGGGCAGGCTGCGACAGGGGCAGCTTGTCTGGATGGACGGGAGGCTGATCCGCTCTGGGCAGGCTGTGATCACAAGCAGTCTGTCTGGGTAAGTGGTTCTTCGGGCCCTCTCCGGGCAGGCTGTGGTAACCTTGCGGTGTTAACAAGCAGTCTGTTTGGGTGGGTGGTAAGTATGCGGCCCTCCTGGGTCCCATTCGGGACAGCACGCAGGATGTGGTGGTCCAGGGCTCAGGACCTTGATCGTAGCCCAGTTTTTTACGGGGGATAGCCCCACCCATGCACCCAGGCACTACATCTTGACTGATTCTGATCATCACCCTCTAGCCCAAGGGGTGTGATCAAACCCATACCCCAGGATACGCTTTTTGCCTCCCTGGTTTCTGGCGCTTGTTGACTTCCCCATGAGAAATTTCTTCTCTTGGACATGTTCTCTTGCACAGTTTATTGTGCCTCTTACTGGGTATCCATTCTACCCCAACATTTTCCGTGTGGCGAGAGCAGTGGGCAGGACTCAAGGTAAGAATTGCACTATTCCACTTATTAGCATTAGCACTGATTGCTAATTATTTTTAAAAATAAATTTTCATACTCACTTTTCAAAAAATAATTTTCCAAAATTTCTAAATTTAGGCTTTACAACTCAAATTTGCTCCACATGGCCCTTAGACTCCCCAATTCCTCCTTAAAATTGCACCATTTTGCTTATTAGCATTAGCATTTTTTGCTAATATTTAAAAAAAATAATTTTCAAAAAAATAATTTTCAAAAATTGAATTTCTGAAAAAATCCCAATTTAAGCTTTACATTTCAAATTTACTCCACATGGACCTTGGACTCCCCAATTCCTCCTTAAACTTACACCATTTTGCTTATTAGCATTAGCATTTTTTGCTAATATTTTTTAATTTTCAAAAAAGTTAATTTTCAAAAATTAATTTTCAAAAAATTTAATTTTCAAAAATTAACAATTAAGCTTTGCATTTCAAATTTACTCCACATGGACCTTAGACTCCCTAATTCCTCCTTAAACTTGCACCATTTTGTTTATTAGCATTAGCATTTATTGTGAATAATTTTTTAATAATTTTCAAAAAATTAATTTTTCCAAAAAATTCAAAAATAAGACTTTACAATTCAAAATTGAATCCATATTCACCTTAGACTCTCCACTTCATCCTAAATATAGACTCTCCACTCCATCCTCTGACAATTCACGATCAGCAATTAGGGAGATAACATTTTCCAAAAACTGTAAAATTACAATTTACGTCCCAATTACTCACATTCACTCGACTTTTATCTCATCCCATATATTAGGACCTTTCCTTCATCCCCAAATAATGGACCCTCCGCTCTGGCCCCAATCTTAGACCTTCTACCAGGCCCCATACCTCCCCCATATGTCGGACCCTCGACGATTGCCCATATGGACTGTTCACTCGGTTTGCCCCAATATCCCCATCACATAATGCCCCACCCCTATTTGGACTCTTTCAATTCTCACACCTTAATTCTCAATTATCCCCACCCTCTAGTAATGCACACTACTTTTTCAATACCCCTTTACTCCCAGTCACCCCAATTTTGCCCCCACCCTTAGCCACCAATCCCCCAGCCCGGTAGAGTTCCTTTTCTTCCCAGCACCTCATCTCCCCATTCAATACCTCTATTGAATCACACCGATCTCCCCTCAACTCACACGCCAGCAACACCAACCAAATTTTATACCACACCTCCTTCAAAAACACCTAGTTACCTACAAAAAGTAACAAGATTCCTACAAAGATGGACGGGACTCCTACCGTACTTGACCTGATCTCCCTGGTTACGTCCACCATGGCAGTTCATTACAAAACCTGGCAGTGCACTCCCAATTTGAGCCTTTATCCTCTTGTGTCTACTACAGTACTTGGATTTACTCATCTCTCTCGAATAGTTCTTTAATGGACTCTACGGACTGGACCTTATAGTACCTCTAGGACCTTTACCTCACCAATTGGACTGGAATCACACACTGGGGACTTGATCAACCCTGGTGGGCCTGCCTATGGGGAGGGTGTCTAGTGTTTCGAAGGCCGAAACGCCCGATGATCCTAGGTATACTACTGATGATGTGATTCCTCAATTTAGTGCCCACCTAGATTATTCACTATTCTCTTCCCGACCTTGACTTTGCTTCGACCAATTTGTGTCTTAAGACCATGACCTGGCAGTCAGTTTTAATAGAATTTAACTTACAATATTTCAATCTGGAAACTTAACATTGTTGGCTATCCATGGTCCACTATAAGAATGCTGTTACTAGGCCTGATCCTAAACTCTGAACCTGTGCCTAAACCTGAGAACTTGGGACTACTACCTCAACTTGACCCAAGGTAACTTGGTATGGACTCAACCAATCATTATTCTGAATTTGATGCGAGATACCCTATAATAACACTACCCCAACCCTGACTCCAACCCTAAACCCAACCATTAGCATTTATGTCTAACCCCAATTACCTTCACTATACCTAAACCCAACCTTGGACCTTTTTGATTGGTTTCTGATCCCTCCTGGTACACGCCCCATCTCTTCCCTACCCCCCTATACCCTCTCCTCCCACCCCTGGGATATCCCTTGGGTGGTAGGTAGAGATTGACTAAGCCCTGTGGGCAACATTGTCCCTTGCCCTGTGGGTATCGGCTCTGTATAGTCATTTGTTCTCCTTCCCTTTCTATCCCTCCCCTTGCTGTTTTCTCCTTTCTAGTTCATAGGACTTTGACTTATCAGGTTTTCAGGTCTCCACAAGAGTGCTTATAGGGACCATTGGGATCCATCACTCTAGACTTAGCTCCTGGGATAATGTACATTCCTTAGTGCTCACCAATGACCTTTCATTATGGTTATTTTGAACAATTGGTAGTAGTAATGTCTTCGGACAACAGTATGTTACCCCTGTTGGAGGTCAATACTGATTGGTTTCTGTTATCTTGGACTTGTGCTAATGATCTTTTGGGGTTTACTCCGGAACCGAATGTTCCCAAACTATGGGTTTTTGAATCGATTCTGACCTATTGGACTTCAATTTCCGGATAATGGCTTGTCACTTGTAGAACTTGGATAATTATTAGCTCTGGTGGCTCACTACTCGATGGAAGAAATTCATTAATGTTTCCTTGGATATACTGGACAAACTACTCAGAATTAATTTGTGAAAATAATATCAAAGGACCCGATTTGGACGAGAAGAAAGTTAGTCTTCGGACAGTGATGTGTCATCCCGGTAGGATGTTACTGTCCTTACTCCCATTCTCCGAACCGTTTTTCAACAGATTTGGTGATAAACCTTTTTGTGTCTAATTTAGCCAGGAATGGGGTTAAAGTCTCCGGACAGCGGTATGTCATCCTTGGGGGATTTCAATACTTTTTCTCCCATTCCCTGGATCTGTTCAAAAGTTTTCGCCCTGAAACTTGATATATCCGGTCCCTTCGTGAATTATTGCTACTTGCCCAATTTGGATAAGAATGGTGTTGAAGTCTTCGGACAACGGTTTGTTATCCCGTTGGGATGTTAATGCTCTTCCCTCCATTCTCCGGACCGTTTTCTACAGATTTTGTGTCAGACCTTCTTGTTTCTAGTTTAGTCGAAAATGGGGTTAAAGTCTTCGGACAGCGGTATGTCATCCTTGGGGGATGTCAATACTTTTTCTCCCACTCCCTAGATCTGTTCAAACGGATTTCGCCCTAGAACTCGGTGTATCCGGTCTCCTTCGTGAATTGTTTACACTTGCCCAATTTAGATAAGAATGGTGTTAAAGTCTTCGGACAGCGGTATGTCATCCCGGTGGGATGGTAATACTTTAACTCCCATTCTCCAGACCCGTTTTTAGCGTTTCTCATCCTAGACCTTGGTATATCCAGTTTATGTCATTGCTAGACAATCTAGGAAAGTTGGGGTTGCTGCCCTTCTGGAATTTCTACTGGACTTTAGACATTATGCAAGCTCTTATATCTTAGTTTATTATAAGGGGACGGAGTTAGTGGGGTTTCAGGTGCGCGTGCCTAATTGGGGTCTCACCTGTACTGTGGTCCCGTTGGGGTCCCACAGGGTGTTTCCCCGTTATTAATGCCACACCTAACCCTAACCCTAACCCTAACCCTAACCCTTAACCCCTCCCTGATCCCTCATCCTAACCCCAACCCTCCCTCTCCTATACCTCACCCCAACCCTCCCTTTCCTATACCTTACCCCAACCCTCCCCCCTCCCCCCTCCTCCCTTCCCTTTCCCTGGAACCTACTTACCGTCACGCCCTCAGCCAGTCACAGCCAAAGGTCCTCCATCGAGAGGAGCCCGTTATCCATCCGACCTGTTGGAGGAAAATACAAGATTGGCAGTTAGACGTAGTGAAACCCATAGTGGTGGTGGGGGACGGTAATCTCTCGGCTATCCCTACTTTTAAGGATGATCTTATCCAAGTTGACAGTTTCCCAGGAGCGAACTGTCATCATTTAAGGGGGATACTAGAGAAATTGACACCTAACTCTAACATAGAGCATGTCATCCTGTCAGTAGGGATGGTTAACTGTCTCGACAGACAGAAACCCACGACCACCGTGAAACAACTGCAGCAGCTTGGGAAAACCTGTCAAAAACGATTTCCTAAAGCTGTTGTCTACGTGCCATTCATTCATTTCTCGGACAGGTTGGCTAAGGACCAGCAAGAATTGTTTGACGATTTTAACTTTTATGTTGATAGTAAATCTCCTTTTCAAACGTTACCTGAGATGGATAAACTCCAATTCCAGGTAACGGGACAGGATCCAGTTCTCTGGACCACTGAAACCGCAGAGAGAATGCTAAAATTATGGATGAGTGATTTATTATTATAAACATCTAAAGGTTGCATACCCCCTGCTGTCTTCCGAGTGGGAGGTGAGGGATTCCTGGGGAAAGAGAAAAAAGTTTTTAACAATACCAGGAATCAGAAAAGAGTGTATATATGCACATACTTACTTACCTGTGATACTTACCTGTGATGACCAGTAGGGGGCAGAAGGGTTCCTGTAGGACAAAAAAAGAAAAAAGATCAACACAGATCTAAAGTATAGGGTATTTAGTGGTTTACTTACCTGGGATACTTACCTGCTAGGATACCTACCTGGATGGGAATATAATAATCCTCCTCTTCACCTTCTTTCCTGGGGACAAAAAAACATTGAATAAAAACACAGGACTTGTGCCAGTGCAACTCCAGCCCATCATTGGGCTGAGACCTTTTCACAAACCTAACCCTAACCCTAACCCTAACCCTAACCCTAACCCTAACCCGACAGGCACATTTGTGAAAAGGAATATAGTCAGGAGCTGAGGAAGGAATCAAAGAGTTGCTGGAAAGGCAGTGGTGGAGGGGGGCACTAAATAGGAGCAGTAAGGGACAGAAGAATTTCAATTGACAAAGGTGGACATGTCATAAAGATAACTTGCCTAAGAGGATGAGCGTCGAAGTCACGCGTGCAGAGCACAATGGATTAGCAGTCCATCGCCTTAACCACTCGGCCACCTCGTCATTTACAGCACAGGGCCCACGGTGGTGAAAGAACCTTCCATTTCACAAAACATGGAGAAAAGCAGGTGACGACAGGCACAATTGTGAAAAGGAATATAGTCAGGAGCTGAGGAAGGAATCAAAGAGTTGCTGGAAAGGCAGTGGTGAAGGGGGGCTCTAAATAGGAGCAGTAAGGGACAGAAGAATTTCAATTGACAAAGGTGGACATGTCATAAAGATAACTTGCCTAAGAGGATGAGATTCGAACTCACGCTTGCAGAGCACAATGGATTAGCAGTCCATCGCCTTAACCACTCGGCCACCTCGTCATTTACAGCACTGGGCCCACGGTGGTGAAAGAACCTTCCATTTCACAAAACATGGAGAAAAGCAGGTGACGACAGGCACAATTGTGAAAAGGAATATAGTCAGGAGCTGAGGAAGGAATCAAAGAGTTGCTGGAAAGGCAGTGGTGGAGGGGGGCACTAAATAGGAGCAGTAAGGGACAGAAGAATTTTAATTGACAAAGGTGGACTTGTCATGACGATAACTTGCCAACGAAGTTGAGATTCGAACTCACGCGTGCAGAGCACAATGGATTAGCAGTCCATCGCCTTAACCACTCGGCCACCTCGTCATTTACAGCACTGGGCCCACGGTGGTGAAAGAACCTTCCATTTCACAAAACATGGAGAAAAGCAGGTGACGACAGGCACAATTGTGAAAAGGAATATAGTCATGAACTGAGGAAGGAATCAAAGAGTTTCTGGAAAGGCAGTGGTGGAGGGGGGCACTAAATAGGAGCAGTAAGGGTTGAGGGACAGAAGAATTTTAATTGACAAAGGTGGACATGTCATGACGATAACTTGCCAACAAAGTTGAGATTCGAACTCACGCGTGCAGAGCACAATGGATTAGCAGTACATTGCCTTAACCACTCGGCCACCTCGTCATTTACAGCACTGGGCCCACGGTGGTGAAAGAACCTTCCATTTCACAAAACATGGAGAAAAGCAGGTGACGACAGGCACAATTGTGAAAAGGAATATAGTCAGGAGCTGAGGAAGGAATCAAAGAGTTGCTGGAAAGGCAGTGGTGGAGGGGGCCACTAAATAGGAGCAGTAACGGACAGAAGAATTTCAATTGACAAAGGTGGACATGTCATAAAGATAACTTGCCGACGAGGATGAGATTCGAACTCACGCGTGCAGAGCACAATGGATTACCTAGCTAGCTACAGTACAGACAGTGCAGTACAGTAACCAACATTCAGTATTAACTTGTCGACATTGCGGGGTCTGCTTACAGTACCTAGTCTAAACTTCTACGGTTTTAGTGTAAATATTAACTAGTCCTTTACTGTAGCTACTTACATTCATTTAAAGTGGGTCTACCTCCAAAGAATAATGGAATTTATAATGATCCTACCTGAAGCTTTGGTAAGAATGACATGTCAATCATTGTAGATACAGTAAGCTGTTAAAAACTAAACAAAAACCGTTAGCAGTCTAGTTTGCTCATGTTACTGTACTTATGAGTATGCACAAGTTGGTTCAGCACACCATGCTTCCATACATAGTTGTAACTATGGTTATTAATATGTCTCTGTTATTTTAGATGAGCACCAAGCCTAAGAGCCATAAATCCATGGGAGATGGAGAGTGGATGGCGAGGCTGAGGGCATTTGCTGGCTCAGGGGTTTGGCCTGCTGGAGGAGGCAATAGACCTGCCCCAAGGCAGCGGAAATGGCATGACCTCTATCAAAAGGTAAAGTACTGCAAAATATGTGCTTATTACTTCTTACAGTCATTAGTCTGCAGGTCACTTGATGAAAAAGGGTCAATACAATGGTGCAGATAATATCAGACAATGGACTGTACACTGAGTGACTGGCTGAATAACTATTCTGATTGTTTCAGATTGAGAATGCCCCATGCAGGCCCGTGGACAGACCGCCCTATTTGGAGGGTCCATGGTCTGTAATTGTGGATTCCATGCTGTTAAGGTGATGTATAATTTTTTTACATCTGACTATCTTGCATCTCAGGTCTCTTACAATGCTGTTGCTGATACATTACAGTCACCTCAAGCACCACAGTCTGTGGCTTCAGACTTGTCCACTGGTGCTGCAGCCCAGCCTTCTTTCCTGCGGTCCCCTCTGAGTGTGTCAATGGTAAATATTTTCTTAGTTATTCATGTTTTGTATAAATCATTTTGTATGTGCTGAATAACAAAATTAACTCTGTTTCCCCTTGCAGTTCACTAAATCACGCTTTGGTGGGTCACAGTCTGCCTCAGTGAAGCCCAATATTGTGGCGAGGAAGACCCCCAGCCCCGCTCCTCCTCCATCCTCTGTGAGGACCTCCAGTCCTGCTCATCCTCCATCCTCACTGAGGACCCTGTCTACCGCCTCTGTGAGGACCCCCAGCCCTGCTGTTAGCACCAGCCTGGAAGTAGCCACTGTGAGTACAGCGTCTCCTTTTTGTCTGGTTATGTTTCAAGTCATCTTGAGAGTAGCCTTTTTGAATGCAAAAAAACATATTCTTATTTGCTGTTGTCTCCCAAACAGGATGGGACAGGAGAAATCCATCTAGCTGCTACTGGGGCTACAGCTTCTGTCTGGTTGCCGGGTGAGCTGAGCAAGTCAATCCCTGTTCAAGATCAGAGGTGGATATCCAACACCCTCTTTCACTCTGGCAAACTGCGGCCAGATTTGAAGCTGTGGTATGAGCCCCCTGTTCCAGCACTGATTTATCACCAAACGCCAACACCCGACCGCTTCTTCACCCATCGGCTGATGGTGTGGATGCCCTACCGCCTTTGGAGGGTGAGGGTGTTCTGCCCAGCTTGTGGGAAGCAGTTGACGGGTGCTGGCATTCACAGGAGAGCTCGGAAGGTCCTTGACATTGACAGATACTACCTAATGGTGACAGAGACACTCAGGTGCTCTGTGTGTTTCCTGACCACTCTGTCTACCAGTCAGACTGTCAGGGACCAGCTGGACCTGCCACACCAGAATTTGTTCCGGCTCATCCTGACCTGCAAGTGAGTAATGCATTTTTGAAAAGATGGTGATTGTGAAGCCTATAACAACTGACATTACCCTCCATAAACATGTAACTAATCACTCCAACAATGGGCATGTCAGGTATGCTTGTGACATTCGTGTCATTCGGATGCTTCGGGAAAGGACCCTTGGCAACAGTCCAACACGACTGGTGAAGCAGCTCAAGGAGAACCATGGGGAGGAATGGCTGACCCGGTTGGCACACTATCTCGGGGAGTGTGCTGACTTTGTGGATCGACCCAGTCTGTTCCCAGTGGTCTGCCAGGAGCCCCCTGAACCCATCGAAATTCCCACCAGTCGTTGGCTGCTGTCTGTGTACGGCAGGGACATCCTCTCCCGCATGGACCACATCAAGGCCAGCATCACCTCCATGTTTGGCTCCATTTTAAAAATGGATTCTACCAAAAAGGTAATACATCATTTGACTGTGTAATTGTACATTACTGTGTACATTACCATGTATGTAATATATACTCTCATATAAACATTAACTTTTGTCACATTCTAGATCACAAAGAAGCTGTCTGGCCATGGCAAGGGGACCGCTCTCTGGGTGACCTCCCTTGGGAACGAGGTTGGACAGATCCTGACCAGTGTCCTCACAGTGCAGGAGGGGCCGGGATTGGATCACATGGTGTCTGGTGTGATGGAGCGGTACCGCCAGGCAGCTGTTCCACCCCCAGTGCTGCTGTACGTGGACTGTGGCTGCTGCAAAAGCGAGGGGCCAAGCAAGGTGCAGACCAGGTTTGGAGAGTGGCCAGACCTCCACATACGGCTGGACATCTGGCACTTTATGAGGAGGATGGCTATCGGCTGCACCACCGATGCTCACCCACTCTACCCCACCTTTATGGGCTCTCTGTCTGCCTGCATCTTTGAGTGGGATGCAGGGGACCTCACTCTGTTGCGGCAGGCAAAGAGAGCGCAGCTCAGGCAGGAGGGTGTGCCATCCATAACGGATCTTGTGGTGGACACCAAGATCTCCAAGATGGAGCTGAGCCTCTACTGCCGCAGGAAGACACGCGGCGAAGAGACCACCATCAGCCTCATCGACCGGCTGCTGCAGGAACTGGGGGGTGCAAGAGGTAGAGACCTCATGGGGGTGCCACTGCTGGACCAGGTGCGCATGGAGCACATCTGGCGTGTGCAGAAACACCACGTCAAGTGCATCCAGGACGTGCCAGGGGTGCAGCTGTACACTGAGGTTGGAAGCACCACCAAGGGGGGCGTCGTACTGACCAGGTACCGCTGTGCCAGGGGGTCCACATCCCTGGAGTCGTTTCATTGCCACCTAAACAGGTTCATTCCAGGTTGGTGTCTCTCTTATGTGTAATGTTTTCAATACATTTATGTTTTTTTATGAAACCATTATTCAGATTGAAAAGCAAGACCTTTTTTTAATTGGCCGACATCATTTATATGTTTTCTTCAGGAACCAGTGCAAATGCACTGAATTTCCAGCTGTACCTCCTGGAAGGCCTAAATAGGTGGAACCAGGATCGGGGGACTGCAGCAGTGACCAGCAAGCCATCGTCCCTCCTCACCTACTCCGGGGGTGTGGCCCACTGTGTAAACACCAACAGCCTGAAAGTGTTTGGCCGGGCATTTGTGCCAACCTTCACGCCACCTGCCAAATACACTGGTATGTCAAGCTGATATCTGGATATATAATACTGTTTGTGGGTTTTCTGTGTTCTAACTTAAGTTCAACAAGGCTTTATTTTTACTATGCCCATTACCAAAGCAAACCATACACTTACTTGCTCATAACATGATACAGAAACACTACTCTGATATTAAACAGTATCTATATAGAATGCTACAAATACAGCTAATAATGTGTGTGACTGTACTATTTTATAGGAGAGCTGCTTGGTGTTGACTACCTGCTGAGTCAGACTGGGCAGTCTCTCAACGTGAACCCCGACTCAGAGGAGACAGAGGGCATGCTGGAGGATGTTCATGAGGGCGAGGAAGAAGAAGATGAGGGCTTCCAGGAAGAACCAAGTCTTGCTGTGTCAAGTCTCCTGGATGACCCAAGCTTCTCTACTCCCACCCTGCCTCCTGCCTCCATGGCTGCTCCCATCCTGCCTCCTGCCTCCATGGCTGCTCCCATCCTGCCTTCTGCCTCCATGGCTGCTCCCATCCTGCCTTCTGCCTCCATGGCTGCTCCCACCCTGCCTCCTGCCTCCATGGCTGCTCCCATCCTGCCTCCATGGCTGCTCCCATCCTGCCTCCTGCCTCCATGGCTGCTCCCACCATGCCTGCTCCCACCCTGCCTCCTGCCTCCATGGCTGCTTCCTCCCTGCCTGCTGCCTCCCTGGCTACTAACATCCTGCCTGCTCCCTCCCTGCCTGCTACCCCCCTGGCTGCTCCCTCCCTGGTATCTTAAGAAAATCAATGTATCTGCGTTTTGTCCCACTTCACTGACCTTCCATTGTGATGCTCATTTTTGTTTATTTATTTTTAGGCTGTGGATGACTCTGGCATGCCGGGCTTAGACAGAGTAGACAGCTTGGCTGAGTGTTTGGTGGAGCTGAGGAACCAGTCCTCTCTGGCCCTCACCAACCAGCAGGTCAATAACATTCATTGTCTTGCTACATTCCCTCTGTGCCCTGCCAAAAATGTTCACACTTGCACATCTTTTTGTCTTCTCATGTGTTCTCTCTGTGTAGGTAAGCAACATTGTTGCTCTGTGGCAGAACCTGCTGGACTACGACCAGCAGAGGGTTACCTTTGCTGCCAGACACCAGAGCAGGCTGGACACAGGGAGGTTCAGGTCTCCAAAGAAGAGGCAGGAGTTCACTCCAGGGGTGGAGAGCATGAAGAGGCACGCACTCACCACCACTGCCCCGCTTGCCCAATGGCCTGATTGCTGCCGCCTGATTGAACTGATCTTTGTCAGGCTCTGTGCCATCCATCGCTCTCCCAAGAAGAAGGGGACTGGTGCAGTGTCCAGATGGAGTTTAATCCTGGATGACTACAGGAAAATCAGGCAGCGCATTTTGGCAAATGGGACGGTCATGCAGCAGACCACACTGCAGCTGGTGGATGTAAGCCACACCACCCTTGTGCAGTGGCACAACAAGAGGGTGAAGAAGCAGGACAACGCTGTGGTAATGCAGGGGCTGAACTTGCCCAGTCGCTTGTCTGCGGCAGCCAACCCACTCCCTCCTGCTAATGTGCGCCTTCCATCTGCGCTCCCCCACCCAGGCCCGGCTCTCCAGTACCAACTGCCCTGCAGCACCGTGGGCCAGGCGCGGTTGAAAAGAAAGGTCCCGCCCACAGATGTAACACCGGTGGCTATAAAGATGCATGCCCAGCGTCAGCTCTTCCCTGCTCCACCCTCGGCCCCTCGTCTGTTGGTGCTGGCTCCGGTGACCTCACAGGTGCCTGTCCTCGTCGCTGCTCCACAGGCCCTGGTAGGTATCTTCCCTGCACGCCCTGCTCCGGTCCGAAAACTAACCCGCCATGTACTCCACAACACATGCAAGAAATGCGGGCAGTTCAGGACAGCCCAGACTGGACACAGTCAGTACAAAGGAACTGTGTACTGCCCCTCTGTAGAGGCTGTTCCCAAGGAGCAATGGTTGGAGGACATGAAACAAGTAGATGCCCCTCTACCCCCCTCCCAGAGGCATGGACGCTGGGCTAGTGCCCCTCTACCCCCCTCCCAGAGGCATGGACACTGGGCTAGTGCCCCTCTACTCCCCCTCCCAGAGGCATGGACACTGGGCTAGTGCCCCTCTACCCCTCCCCCTCCCAGAGGCATGGACACTGAACACTTTAATGTTGTTAATAGTTCTGTTAATGTTTTCTGTTATTGTCTATAGTTACTGTTGAATAAGTGAATGGAGGGATTCACTACTGTTCTGTATATATTTAAGTTATTGTCTATAGTTACTGTTGAATAAGTGAATGGAGGGATTCACTACTGTTCTGTATATATTTAAGTTATTGTCTATAGTTACTGTTGAAT
>NC_085040.1:12232166-12271367 GCF_963692335.1 Osmerus eperlanus
CCTCAAAAGGCAAACGCGTCCACTGCCTTAATGGTGCGGCCATGAATGCGCAAGTATTTCAAGTGTGGTTAGGGTTCCACTCCTTGTCGGTGTCTCTGTCTGTGAGGGCAGCTGTTGCTGTTTGGGGGACTTTTTTGTGTTGTGTGTTTTGGTCGGCTAGCATGGCAACGAACGCAGGATTGGAAATGACAACGAAACAGCATACGAACGAAAGGAATGAAGGAGAAAGCACACAAGGAGGATCGGATGGACAAAGGAATGACGAACGACGGGCCAAGGACAAAGAGGCTGGACCTGCAACAACTATGTCTGCTGAAGGTGGACAAAAGGAGAAAGGCAAGGACGGCGGAGGAGAGCGCGACAGAGAGGCAGAAAAATACGGAAAGGAACTGACCGTGGAAGTGGTGGTTGAGGGAACGGAGAATGTTTCCATGATGGACTTATTAAAGGAGGTGAAAAAGGAGTGTGGAGTGGTGATGGGCTGCAGGAAGAGAGGAGACAGAACATATGAGCTGACAATGAAGGACATTGAAGCTAAGGAGAAGTTGATGGACGGCATTAGGGTGAGAGGGGCTTTGGTGCACGCAAGTGACATTGTTAATAATGAGATGGTGGTCTCCTTCATCAACTTGCCGGTCTATTTGCCGGATGGCAAGATTCTGGCGAAACTGGAGGAGTGGGGAGTACGGGCCATCTCGCCTCTTAAGCGGCGAGTGTGGCCCGGAACGGAGATTGTCGATGGAACGCGGTTTTTAAAGGTGCGGTTCACGGAGCAGGTTCGTTCGCTCCCATACTCCACCAAGTTTGACACTTTAAGAGGTACGGAATACTTCCGTGTTATTCATGATCGGCAGGTGCGGGTCTGCAGGCTCTGCATCAAGCCGGGGCACATTTTTAAAGACTGCCCGGAATTTAAATGCTTCAGATGTGGCGAGCGTGGGCATTATGCGAGGGAGTGTGACACGCGGAACGGAGAGGACAGAGAGGAATTGGTGGGCGAGGAGGAGGAGGGGGTTGGCGAGCTCGTGCCAAAACAGAGCCCAAGAGTAGAGGCCGGTAGCGAGGTCGGAGGAGACGAAGAGGGACAGGAAGACGCATCCGACGAGCGGGACCGGGAAACTGAAATGGAGCAGGACGAATGGGGAGAGGAGAGCATGGAGCAAGGCGGTGGCAGAAAGCAGAAGAGGGCCGGAGCAACAGCTAAGAAGGAGAAGAAGCGGCGGAAGGCATTCGAGAAAAGAAGGGAGGAGAAGGGCGAGGATGTGGAGGGGAGGCCACAGAGGTACAGAGGAGCACGAAAGGAGGTGGAGGTGGAGGAGGAGGGGGCGTTGAAGGACGCAGTCGCTAATGCACAACGACGGTGTACCATGAGGGGAACTGAGATGGACAAGAGACGGGGGCTGCTGAGTGGCGAACAGCTGGGAAGTGGCAAGTAACTATTTTGATGATGGGTTATATTTATTATTATTTTTGTTTAGCTTTCATGGCCACTGTAACTTCCATAAATGTAAATGGGTTAAGGGACAGGAGAAAAATGAAGGGTTTACTGTATGTGTACAGGAGTGATATAATGTGCATACAGGAGACAAATTGGGATGAGGGGAGAGTGGAGGTAATGAGGGAGGAATGGGAGGGTGAAATGTTTTATAATAATGGGGCGAGTAATGCAAGAGGGGTAGCAATACTAATTAAAAAGGATAAGGTGGATGACATAAGGGAGGTGTATAGGGATCAAGCAGGGAGGGTTTTGGCAATAGAATTTACGTATCGGAAAGTGGATTTCAGACTTATTAATATATATGTGCCTAATGTGGAAATGGATAAGAGGAGTATTATAGAGGAGGTGAAAGAGTTAATAGTGGGGAGGTGTATTGTCGTGGGGGACTTCAATATTAAATGTAGCAGATTAGACATCGGTAAGGGTGTAGAACTTAGAGGGGACAAGTCGAGAGCTATGCTATTGGAGATGATGGCAGACAAAGGCCTTGTGGATGTATGGAGATATGAGAATCCAGAGAAGAGAGAATTCACGAGGAGGCAGATGAGGGAGGGGGTGCTAAAGCAGAGTAGAATAGATTTAGTTTTAGTGCAGGCGGACAGCATTAGGTATATAGATAGATTTAGACATCATGGAAATAGTTTTAGCGATCACGATGGGGTAAGGTTTACAATTAAGATAGGGGGTGGGGAGGTAGGGGGGGGGGTGTGGATCTTGAATGCGGGGTATGTCAGTGAAGAGGAGTACAGGCAGCAGATTAAGGGGCTGTTGGATAGAGAGAATGAGAGGAGGGCAGGTTATGCAGAGTGCGACGGTATGGACAATGGAGTGGGGGAGAGATGGGAGAGAATGAAGAATAGGATTAAATCGATTAGTATTCGGTATAGCAAGAGGAGGAAAGAAAGGATGATGAGGGAAGAGAACGTTTTGAGGGAAAGATTGGGGGTGGAGTTAGGGAAGGCAGAGGATGAGGAAGGGTACAGCATGGAGAAGTATTTAGAGGTAAAGATGGAGCTGGATAGGTTTGAGAAGGAGAAGTGCAGGGGAGCAATTTTGAGGAGCAAGGCAAAATATACTCTGGAAGGTGAGAGGTGTACCGGTTTTTTTCTGGGTTTAGAAAAAAGAAAGCAGAGTAGGGCATATATTAATGAAATCAATAATAAGGATGGGGTGGCAACAGAGGATTATGTGGAGATATTGGAGAGGGTGCAAGAGTTTTATGGGGAGTTGTATAAAAAGGGGGGGGTAGATGAGGGTAGTATAGATGAGGTGTTGGATAGCGTGCAGAGCAAGGTGAGTGAGACGGATAGGGTGTGGTGTGATAGAGAAATAAGTGAATCAGAGGTGATAGAAGCAATTGGAGGTTTGACAAGTGGGAAAAGCCCAGGGAGTGACGGGATAGGGATTGAGTGGTACAAAGAGTATAAGAATGAGGTAGCACCAATTTTGGTGGAGGTGTTTAGAGGGATGGAGAGGACAGGGTTAGTACAGGATAGAATGGTGGAAGGGGTGATAACAATTTTATATAAGAAAGGTAGCAGACTAGATCTAGGGAATTATAGGCCGATTAGTTTAATGAATGTGGATTATAAGATCCTGACCAAAGTGTTAGCCAATAGGGTGAAGAGAGTAATCGGGGAGATAGTGCAGCCAACACAGAGTTATAGTGTACCGGGTAGGGATATAGCGGACACAATAGGGACAGTTAGGGATGTGATAGAGTATATGAAGAGGGATGGGATAGGGGGGGTAGTGGTGGGGATAGACTGGAACAAGGCGTTTGATAGGGTAGAGCACGAGTTTCTGTTTAGGGTGTTAGAGAAGTTTGGGTTTGGAGAGAAGCTGGTGGGATGGGTAAGGAGGTTATACGGGGGTGCACAGAGTTGTATAAAGGTGAATGGGGTTTTGACAGACAGGTTTGTGATAGGGAGGTCAGTGAGGCAGGGGTGTCCGCTGTCAGCACTACTGTATGCTATAGTGGTAGAGCCACTGGCTACACTCATTAAGGAAGATGACAGGGTGGAGGGGATAGTTTTGCCATATGGAGGGAGGTGTGTCATAAATCACTATGCAGATGACACAACAATCACGGTTAGGGATGGAGGGAGTGTGAGGAGGGTGTTGGAGTTGGTGGAGAAGTATGGTAGAGCATCAGGGGCAAAGATCAATAAAGACAAGTCCGAAATTATGTATATAGGAAGGGTAGAGAGAGTAGAGGTGGGGCTACGGGTGGAAGAGGCATACATGAGGGTGTTGGGTGTAAATTTGGGTGTGGATAGCGAGGGGGCTAGGAATGCCACATGGACAGGGGTGATAAGTAAAATAGGAACTGTATGCAATGCATGGAGGGCGAGGAAGTTGAGGTTGAAAGGGAAGGTGGTTGTGGTGAATAGTATGTTGATGTCAATATGTGTGTATGTGATGAATGTGATGGAAATGCCAGCATGGGTGATGAATGAGCTGAACAAAATTGTGTGTAACTTTATTTGGGAAGGGAAAGGGGTGAAGATTGCACAGAAAACACTTGTGGGGAGGAGAGGGAAGGGGGGTTTAAAGTTAATAGATCTGGAAATAAAAAGAAAAGCCATGAGAATTAGGACTGTGCAAAAATATATGATGGGAAGGTGTCAATATGGTTGGAAGGAAATGCTGAAAAAGTACATTAATGATGTGGGAGGGATGGGGGAGAATGGTTGGTTTATGGGGTTTAAGCCGTCAATGACGGTGGGGATACCTGAGTTTTACCGGGAGGTGTTGGAGGCGTGGAGATGTCTGTTACCTAAAATGGAATATGATTGCGATGAGATGCAGAGCTTTTTAAATCTGCCACTGTTTTTAAATGAAAAAATAAAATGTAACAACAGGACTTTGCATGTACCCCAATTTATGGAAGGTGGGATTAGGCAGGTGAGAGATGTGATGAATGAGGTGATCCCAGGATTCCTCAGAGGGAACTGTATTTATGATTCTGTATGTGAAGTGGAGGGGATGGAGTGTAGAGTAAAAGTAAGAAAGATTTATGAAAGGATTAAATTGAGCCTGCCAGTGGAGTGGGTCGACCTCATAAAGGGTGGGTGTGTAGGCCGGGAAGCAGGAGACTTGCCTGAGCTATATGTAATGGAGGAGGGGGTGAAGTGTAAAATGAAAAATATGTCTGTGAAGAAAGTATATGGATGGTTGATAGATGAGGTGTTTAAAGAGCCAGCAGCAGAAAGGGTGTGGAGGAGAGTGTTTGTGGGATATGAGGTGGGAAAAATATGGTCTAATATCAATGTGAAATATAACAGTATTGACTGTGATAACAATGATTTCCTCATGAGGCACAACAGAATCTATACTAATGTGGTCTTGCATGAAATTAATGAGGAGGTAAATGCTATGTGTGATGTCTGTGAAGGTGGCCGTGAGAGTTTTATTCATTATTTTCTGGAGTGTGACAGTTTGATGGAATTTTTCGAATTTCTTAAAACACTGCTGAAGGACAATTGGGCAATGGAGTTAGGCGTGGAGGATGGGTGGAGGACTTTATTTTTATTTGGGGTTGTTGGGAAGAGGAAGGGGGTGAATGTTGGTGTACTGAATTATGTCTTAAGTCATGCCCGGCACGCTGTAGTGCTTAGACGGAACTATGCACATTTTGAAGGGAGGACAGTGAATATTAAGCATCTGTTTAAAGCTATAATGAAAAGGGATGTAGGAATGGTGTGTAAATATGGCGGGGAGGAAGTAACAGACTTTTTCGTGAGTGGGAATTCACTGATAAAGGAAGTGGATGGGGGAGGCATTTGCTTTAATTGGGGAACGAATGTCGATGGGTGAGTCTGTGTTGATGTTATTGGAAATGGGGAAAAAAAAAAATGTGGGAAATAGTAAGTAAAAGCATTGTGCTTGTAAACTTGTGAATTTGTGAACTGTAAAAAACATTAATAAAAAGATTTTAAAAAAAAATGGATAAGGCGTCTGACTTCGGATTAGAAGACTAAGGGTTCGAGTCCTTTCGTGGTTGTCATCAGCATGATGGATCTTGATTGCTGTTGAAGAACTTTAAAAGCCATAAGTTGTTCTCGTTTTTGGAATCAAGCCATCTCAAAGTGTTTATCTGAACTCGATGGATCGCGACTCCTGTCGAGCTGTCGAAGATGCTTGATGGAAAAAGTTGTTCACATGTTGTAGGAAACAGTCTGTCTCAAAGTGTGTGTGGTTAGATCAGCAAGAAGTGAATACATGTCGTTACGGATAAGGCGTCTGGCTTATGGTGAGAAGATTGAGAGTCGCTTCCTGGTTGTCCACAGAATTGTGTTCCTTTCTCTGAACTAGATCCATCTTGACTCCTCTCAAGTTGTTGAAGATGCCTAATTAAGGAATGGTGTTCTTGTAATTGGAAACAAGCTATCTCAAAATGTTTGTTGTTAATTCTTAAGCAAGAGACCACTTGGCGTAATCGATAGGGCATCAGACTTCCGATCTGAAGATTAAGGCTTTGAGTCCTTTCGTGGTTGTCATCAGCATGATGGATCTTGATAGATGTTGAAGAACTTTAAAAGCCATGAGTTGTTCTCGTTTTTGGAATCAAGCCATCTTAAAGTGTTTATCTGAACTTGATGGATTGCGACTCCAGTCGAGCTGTCGAAGATGCTTGATGGAAAAAGTTGTTCACATGTTGTAGGAAACAGTCTGTCTCAAAGTGTGTGTGGTTAGATCAGCAAGAAGTGAATACATGTCGTTACGGATAAGGCGTCTGACTTAAGGAATAGTGTTCTCGTAATTGGAAACAAGCTATCTCAAAATGTTTGTGGTTACTTATGAAGCAAGAGACCACGTGGCCTAATGGATATGGCGTCTGACTTCCGATCAGAAGACTAAGGGTTCGAATCCTTTCGTGGTTGTCATCAGCATGGTGGATCTTGATTGCTGTTGAAGAACTTTAAAAGCCATAAGTTGTTCTCGTTTTTGGAATCAAGCCATCTCAGTGTTTATCTGAACTCGATGGATCGCGACTCCTGTCGAGCTGTCGAAGATGCTTGATGGAAAAAGTTGTTCACATGTTGTAGGAAACAGTCTGTCTCAAAGTGTGTGTGGTTAGATCAGCAAGAAGTGAATACATGTCGTTACGGATAAGGCGTCTGACTTAAGGAATAGTGTTCTCGTAATTGGAAACAAGCTATCTCAAAATGTTTGTGGTTACTTCTGAAGCAAGAGACCACGTGGCTTAATGGATAAGGCGTCTGACTTCGAATCGGAAGATTAAGGGTTCGAGTCCCTTTGTGGTTGTCATCAGCATGATGGATCTTGATTGCTGTTGAAGAGCTTTAAAATCCATAAGTTGTTCTCGTTTTTGGAAACAAGCCATCTCAAAGTGTTGATCTGAACTTGATGGATCGCGACTCCAGTCGAGCTGTCGAAGATGCTTGATGGAAAAAGTTGTTCCGATGTTGTAGGAAACAGTCTGTCTCAAAGTGTGTGTGGTTAAATTAGCAAGAAGTGAATACATGTCGTTACGGATAAGGCGTCTGGCTTATGGTGAGAAGATTGAGAGTCGCTTCCTGGTTGTCCACGGAATTGTGTTCCTTTCTCTGAACTAGATCCATCTTGACTCCTCTCAAGCTGTTGAAGATGCCTAATTAAGGAATGGTGTTCTTGTAATTGGAAACAAGCTATCTCAAAATGTTTGTGGTTACTTCTGAAGCAAGAGACCACGTGGCCTAATGGATAAGGCGTCTGACTTCGGATCAGAAGACTAAGGGTTCGAGTCCTTTCGTGGTTGTCATCAGCATGATGGATCTTGATTGCTGTTGAAGAACTTTAAAAGCCATAAGTTGTTCTCGTTTTTGGAATCAAGCCATCTCAAAGTGTTTATCTGAACTCGATGGATCGCGACTCCTGTCGAGCTGTCGAAGATGCTTGATGGAAAAAGTTGTTCACATGTTGTAGGAAACAGTCTGTCTCAAAGTGTGTGTTGTTAGATCAGCAAGAAGTGAATACATGTCGTTACGGATAAGGCGTCTGACTTAAGGAAGTGTTCTCGTAATTGGAAACAAGCTATCTCAAAATGTTTGTGGTTACTTCTGAAGCAAGAGACCACGTGGCCTAATGGATAAGGCGTCTGACTTCGGATCAGAAGACTAAGGGTTCGAGTCCTTTCGTGGTTGTCATCAGCATGATGGATCTTGATTGCTGTTGAAGAGCTTTAAAAGCCATAAGTTGCTCTCGTTTTTGGAATCAAGCCATCTCAAAGTGTTTATCTGAACTTGATGGATCGCGACTCCAGTCGAGCTGTCGAAGATGCTTGATGGAAAAAGTTGTTCACATGTAGGAAACAGTCTGTCTCAAAGTGTGTGTGGTTAGATCAGCAAGAAGTGAATACATGTCGTTACGGATAAGGCGTCTGATTTAAGGAATAGTGTTCTTGTAATTGGAAACAAGCTGTCTCAAAATGTTTGTGGTTACTTCCGAAGCAAGAGACCACGTGGCCTAATGGATAAGGCGTCTGACTTCGAATCAGAAGATTAAGGGTTTGAGTCCCTTCGTGGTTGTCATCAGCATGATGGATCTTGATTGCTGTTGAAGAGCTTTAAAAGCCATAAGTTGTTCTCGTTTTTGGAAACAAGCCATCTCAAAGTGTTTATCTGAACCTGATGGATCACGACTCCAGTTGAGCTGTCGAAGGTGCTTTATAGAAAAAGTTGTTCACATGTTGTAGGAAACAGTCTGTCTCAAAGTGTGTGTGGTTAAATTAGCAAGAAGTGAATACATGTCGTTACGGATAAGGCGTCTGACTTAAGGAATAGTGTTCGCGTAATTGGAAACAAGCTATCTCAAAATGTTTGTGGTTACTTATGAAGCAAGAGACCATGTGGCCTAATGGATAAGGCGTCTGACTTAGGATCAGAAGATTAAGGGTTCGAGTCCCTTCGTGGTTGTCATCAGCATGATGGATCTTGATTGCTGTTGAAGAGCTTTAAAAGCCATAAGTTGTTCTCGTTTTTGGAAACAAGCCATCTCAAAGTGTTTATCTGAACCTGATGGATCACGACTCCAGTTGAGCTGTCGAAGGTGCTTTATAGAAAAAGTTGTTCACATGTTGTAGGAAACAAGTCTGTCTCAAAGTGTGTGTCGTTAGATCAGCAAGAAGTGAATACATGTCGTTACAAATAAGGCGTCTGACTTAAGGAATAGTGTTCTCGTAATTGGAAACAAGCTATCTCAAAATGCTTGTGGTTACTTCTGAAGCAAGAGACCACGTGGCCTAATGGATAAGGCGTCTGACTTAGAATCAGAAGATTAAGGGTTCGAGTCCCTTCGTGGTTGTCATCAGCATGATGGATCTTGATTGCTGTTGAAGAGATTTAAAAGCCATAAGTTGCTCTCGTTTTTGGAAACAAGCCATCTCAAAGTGTTAATCTGAACCTGATGGATCACGAATCCAGTTGAGCTGTCGAAGGTGCTTTATAGAAAAAGTTGTTCACATGTTGTAGGAAACAAGTCTGTCTCAAAGTGTGTGTGGTTAAATTAGCAAGAAGTGAATACATGTCGTTACGGATAAGGCGTCTGACTTATGGTGAGAAGATTGAGAGTCGCTTCCTCGTTGTCCACAGAATTGTGTTCCTTTCTCTGAACTGGGTCCGTCTTGATTCCTCTCAAGCTGTTGAAGATGCCTAATTAAGGAATGGTGTTCTTGTAATTGGAAACAAGCTATCTCAAAATGTTTGTGGTTAATTCTTAAGCAAGAGACAACTTGGCGTAATCGATAGAGCATCTGACTTCGGATCAGAAGATTAAGGGTTCGAGTCCCTTCGTGGTTGTCATCAGCATGATGGATCTTGATTGCTGTTGAAGAGCCTTAAAAGCCATAAGTTGTTCTCGTTTTTGGAAACAAGCCATCTCAAAGTGTTGATCTGAACTTGATGGATCGCGACTCCAGTCGAGCTGTCGAAGATGCTTGATGGAAAAAGTTGTTCCCATGTTGTAGGAAACAGTCTGTCTCAAAGTGTGTGTGGTTAAATTAGCAAGAAGTGAATACATGTCGTTACGGATAAGGCGTCTGACTTAAGGAATAGTGTTCTCGTAATTGGAAACAAGCTATCTCAAAATGTTTGTGGTTAGTTCTGAAGCAAGAGACCACGTGGCCTAATGGATAAGGCGTCTGACTTCGGATCAGAAGATTAAGGTTTCGAGTCCCTTCGTGGTTGTCATCAGCATGATGGATCTTAATTGCTGTTGAAGAGCTTTAAAAGCCATAAGTTGTTCTCGTTTTTGGAAACAAGCCATCTCAAAGTGTTGATCTGAACTTGATGGATCGCGACTCCAGTCGAGCTGTCGAAGATGCTTGATGGAAAAAGTTGTTCCCATGTTGTAGGAAACAGTCTGTCTCAAAGTGTGTGTGGTTAAATTAGCAAGAAGTGAATACATGTCGTTACGGATAAGGCGTCTGACTCTTGGTGAGAAGATTGAGAGTCGCTTCCTTGTTGTCCACAGAATTGTGTTCCTTTCTCTGAACTGGGTCCGTCTTGACTCCTCTCAAGCTGTTGAAGATTCCTAATTAAGGAATGGTGTTCTTGTAATTGGAAACAAGCTATCTCAAAATGTTTGTGGTTAATTCTTAAGCAAGAGACCACTTGGCGTAATCGATAGGGCATCAGACTTCCGATCTGAAGATTAAGGGTTCGAGTCCCTTCGTGGTTGTCATCAGCATGATGGATCTTGATTGCTGTTGAAGAACTTTAAAAGCCATAAGTTGTTCTCGTTTTTGGAATCAAGCCATCTCAAAGTGTTTATCTGAACTTGATGGATCGCGACTCCAGTCGAGCTGTCGAAGATGCTTGATGGAAAAAGTTGTTCACATGTTGTAGGAAACAGTCTGTCTCAAAGTGTGTGTGGTTAGATCAGCAAGAAGTGAATACATGTCGTTACGGATAAGGCGTCTGACTTAAGGAATAGTGTTCTCGTAATTGGAAACAAGCTATCTCAAAATGTTTGTGGTTACTTCTGAAGCAAGAGACCACGTGGCCTAATGGATGAGGCGTCTGACTTAGAATCAGAAGATTAAGGGTTCGTGTCCCTTCGTGGTTGTCATCAGCATGATGGATCTTGATTGCTGTTGAAGAGCTTTAAAAGCCATAAGTTGTTCTTGTTTTTGGAAACAAGCCATCTCAAAGTGTTTATCTGAACCTGATGGATCACGAATCCAGATGAGCTGTCGAAGGTGCTTTATAGAAAAAGTTGTTCACATGTTGTAGGAAACAAGTCTGTCTCAAAGTGTGTGTGGTTAAATTAGCAAGAAGTGAATACATGTCGTTACGGATAAGGCGTCTGGTTTATGGTGAGAAGATTGAGAGTCGCTTCCTCGTTGTCCACAGAATTGTGTTCCTTTCTCTGAACTAGATCCATCTTGACTCCTCTCAAGCTGTTGAAGATGCCTAATTAAGGAATGGTGTTCTTGTAATTGGAAACAAGCTATCTCAAAATGTTTGTGGTTAATTCTTAAGCAAGAAACCACGAGGCCTAATGGATAAGGCGTCTGACTTCGGATCAGAAGATTAAGGGTTCGAGTCCCTTCGTGGTTGTCATCAGCATGATGGATCTTGATTGCTGTTGAAGAACTTTAAAAGCCATAAGTTGTTCTTGTTTTTGGAAACAAGCCATCTCAAAGTGTTTATCTGAACTTGATGGATCGCGACTCCAGTTGAGCTGTCGAAGATGCTTTATAGAAAAAGTTGTTCACATGTTGTAGGAAACAAGTCTGTCTCAAAGTGTGTGTGGTTAAATTAGCAAGAAGTGAATACATGTCGTTACGGATAAGGCGTCTGACTTGAGCCTAAACCATGCAACGGAACGTAAATCCCAATAGAAGCAACTCAATCGCTACCAAGACGAAATTTTTGACACCTAGGTTGTCTATTTAGGCCAAATATTGACTGAGTTTTAGGGGGGCAAAAAGAAAAAAAGAAAAAAAACTAGAGAGGGTACAATTTCTGGGGAAATTGTAGGGTGTGCTTGCTTGCATCGGTTGCACAGGGGTCCGTTTTTGAATGACATTTTTACAACTGATTTCTGTATATTTTATATGAAAATGCATAGTTATTATTTATAAAGATTAAATAGATTAAAAAAAAACAGACAAAAATGCTGCTCATTTACAACTGAAAATACGAGTGAAGTGTAGAATGAAATGGATGTCTTCTCATTTCCCCTGCAAGAGGCAGCCTCATCGTTGAATCAAAACAAATACATTTGGCAGACCGGTGTAAAAATTGACCTAATCTCTATGACTTAAACGTCATTTTAAGTTTTTCCCTTCTCCTGATATTTTCAGGCATGTAGCCTACTCATTGCATTCATTCATTAATAAAGAACTCCCTTTGAAGATTATTCTACGACGTTACCCGGCAGTAGAAGATGGAATCGCGATTCAAACAGTACCATCTGCTAACTGAAAATATGCCCCCCAAAACGTAAATAAGCTTGACATTTATTTAGTGGAAAATCGCTCATTCATAAAAAGCTCACTGGTAGCGACCATTGTCAGTAACAACGCAAAATGCGATATAGCCCTGTGTGGAGAAGCTGCCCTGGTAAATTGTACTACTACGGTACAGTACTAGTAGACTACTGCTGTGTTCGTCTTGGTAGCGATTGCGTTGGTTGAATTTGATTTAACGTTCCGTTGTACGGTTTAGGCTGAAATTAATTATTTTCATGAACAGATTGACAAAGTTTAGGCTGTGGCAATGATGTTCAGGTTAGTAGTTAGATAGATTTTTGATTTAAGTTAGGGGAGTGCCGAACATGTTCTGTCGCCATTTGACTTCCTACAGCTGTGTAGATGTTTTTGTAGTGTCTCGCGTAGGCTACAGCGTTTCAGTTAGCAACACTGGTTTGAAACCACAGGTAATGATAATTTCACCCACAAATCGTTTACTTTTTATGTAATGTCATAATAAATCCTACAACGAAAATGTATTTGTGAGTAATGTTTATTTTAACGATTGAAAACAGATGCATCATAGACCACTGTAGTATGTGTTACCCGGGCAACAGAGGCTAATGTCATGATGCTAATACTTCAGTGAAATAGTAGACTACTGTTTCCGAAAGTAGATGTACTTCCTTCATAAAATCAGCTTATATTGTACATTACACGTCACAATTGTGTGTCATATCACAAAGTAAAATTAGTAAATAGTTATCACCCTGGCCTCTTTGCTTGTGGCGTTTCTGCAGCTGCCTTGCAATGAGACGGGCCACGTCGACCTAGATTAAATTGATAAGGTCGGAACGAAGGGAGACAAATGGTAACCGCGGTCGGACCCGTCTGCCAAGCGGCCGTGCGGCTGCGGCCCCTTTGGAATCAGACTGGCCACGTCTGCCGCCGCCGCCGACGACCAAGCCCCTTAAATCGACAGAGATACTTTCTTGTCGAAAAACGGCCAAATTGAATGGTGTTCGATTGCGTATCGGAGGAATCCGAGGCTGCTGTCGCAACGTGAAAGTACGGAGAGGACCCCCAGAGGACCCACAGCTTACGCCGTTTCCCACGCTCACGACATCGTCTCCGCATTTTTACTCTTTGTCACGCCACAAATCGAAAGAGTAATCTTGGACGTGACAAATCGGGAAGGTTATCTGAAACGCGGAGAGGAGTGGAAAGCCATGGACGCCACTGACCTACGTGCCTACATAGGGCTGCTAATCCTGGCAGGGGTGTACAAGTCCCGAGGCGAAGCGGCCGCCAGTCTATGGGACGCGCAAAGCGGCAGAGCGATTTTCCGCACCACCATGCAGCTGAAACTCTTCTACACCTATTCGACGTCGATACGATTTGACGACCGTGGGACACGAGCGGCGAGACGCGCGACGGAAAAGTTGGCGGCGATAAGAGAGGTCTGGGATATGTGGGTAGAGAGATTACCACGCCTCTACGACCCAGGGCCCGAAGTGACCGTGGACGAACAACTGCTCGCGTTCAGAGGACGGTGTCCTTTCAAGCAGTACATGCCAAGCAAACCGGCGAAATACGGCATCAAGTCGTGGGTCGCGTGCGATGCAAAATCAAGCTACGCTTGGAAGATGCAAGTCTACACCGGGAAGCAGATGGACGGAGTCCCGGAGAGGAACCAGGGGATGCGCGTCGTGCTCGACGTGACAGAGGGCCTGAAGGATCGCAATGTCACGTGTGACAATTTCTTCACCTCTTACGAACTCGGACGAGAGCTCATGGCGACGAGAAACATGACCGTGGTTGGCACCGTGCGAAAGAACAGGGCCGAGCTCCTGTCCGAGCTGCTGACGACGAAGACGCAACGGGTGCTGTCGTCGCAGTTCGCCTTCACTCCAACCACCACTCTGGTTTCCTACCTCGCGAAGAAAAATAAGAACGTTTTACTCATGAGCACACGCCACACAGACGCTGAAATCAGTGACAGAAACGACGGCAAACCGACCATCGTCCTGGATTATAATTTGAACAAAGGCGGAGTCGACAATCTGGATAAGGTCATCACGGCCTACAGCTGTAAAAGGAAGACGGCCCGCTGGCCCCTCGTCATCTTCAGCAACATCGTTGACGTCTCCTCCTACAACGCCTTTGTGATATGGAGAGAGGTCAACCCCAACTGGATGCCGCGTAAGCGCAACAAGAGAAGGTTTTTCCTCGAGCAGCTCGGAAGGGCCCTTGTGACTCCGCTGATCGAAAGAAGACGATGTCTGCGCCGCACTGGAGCTGCTGCCGCGGTTGTGAAAGATCTACGGATGGCCAGCTGTCGCGATCCGCCTCCTCAGCGGCGACCCGGAGAGGATGGCGCAGCCGCCACCGCCGCCTCCTCATCGGCAGGACCGACGTCGCCGGTCCCTGCCAGTAAGAGGAAGAGATGTCAAGTCTGCCCGGTGAAGAAGGACCGTAAAACGTTCACCGTTTGTCGCGGGTGTAAGAGGCCTGTCTGCAAATCCTGTTCGCATGTATACTGCCCCACATGCCCCACCGAGCTGGGCTTCGGCCAAGGAGAGGTTCCCGTTGACCCTGGACGACCCGCGGGAGTGTGTGCAGAAGACTGAACAACTCAGTCGAGTGCAGAAGAGGGCTTTGCTCAAGCCACAGCGCTGCTAACGCTACTACCAACACATGCATGGGATGTATATATGATGTATTAGGACGGCGGGCTGGAGGTTCTATCCCTAGTGCTGTCTGCGGGTCGTTGTGAAGCACGGTGTCATGCGTGGTGTGACAACTTTTCATGATACAAAAATAAAGTGAAACATTTGATTTTATTCCTCGCGTTGTCTTCCTAGCCTAGTCGTGGTGAAGCAAACTGACGTTGTGACAACTTTTTCATAATAAAAAAAAAAAAAAGTGAACCCTTTTATTTCTAGCCTTGTCTGCCTAGCCTATTAGTACACTCTCGCGCTGTATCCTAGTCTGCGCTGTGACTCACCATACCTAGTCTGTTACGCCACCCTCGTGCTGACAACCTTTTGTAATACAAAAATAGTGAAGTGAAACATTATCCGTCAAAATAAAAATGAAATCATATTTGCCCTGACCGTCAAGCGAACCCGGGCCACGGAGCTGAAAGCCCCACATTCTTGCCACTAGACCACCAGGGAGATACTTGTTTATTGCGCTGTCTCTGCCTTTTTGTTAGACACAGCAACGTCTGTGTTGTTTATTACGAGACCCCGCACTGTCTCCGGTTCCTTGTGACCCACAGCGGTCTTCTGACAACTTTTCATAATACAAAAATAAATAAAGTCAAACCTTTCATTCCCACGCTGTGGGTCACAACGACCCCCGAGACAGCGCGAAGGTGGCGTAATATACAACGCTGTGGGTCACAACGACCCCCGAGACAGCGCGATGGTGGCGTAATATACAACGCTGTGGGTCACAACGACCCCCCGAGACAGCGCGAAGGTGGCGTAATAGACAACGCTGTGGGTCACAACAACCCCCGAGACAGCGCGAAGGTGGAGTAATATACAACGCTGTGGGTCACAATGACCCGGAGACAGCGCGAAGGATAAGTTCAGGTTGCATAGACAATGAGGAGAGCGTAAGGGTTATTGTGCTGTCTCTGCCTTTTTGTTAGACACGGCAACGTCTGTGTTGTCTATTACGAGACCCCGCACTGTCTCTGGTTCCTTGTGACCCACAGCGGTCTTCTGACAACTTTTCGTAATACAAAAATAAATAAAGTCAAACCTTTCATTCCCACGCTGTGGGTCACAACGACCCCCGAGACAGCGCGAAGGGGGCGTAATAGACAACGCTGTGGGTAACAACGACCCCCGAGACAGCGCGATGGTGGCGTAATATACAACGCTGTGGGTCACAATGACCCAGAGACAGTGCGAAGGATAAGTTCAGGCTGCATAGACAATGAGGAGAGCGTGAGGGTTAAGCGAACGTGATAACCGCTACACTACGGAAACTGCCAACTCCTGAAAGACAGAAGCCCAGTGCACACACAAACACGCAAGTAACAAGGAAACAGAACAAGGACACACATTTAAAATCTTGACATGGGCATTTTGGCTCATGAACTAGTTGATACTCTTCTTCAGCAAGCTAGCAACAAATGAGATTGTTCAAAGCAACCTTTCCCAATCCTGGACCTCAGGTTTCCCTGCTCTGCATGCGTTAGACCTGATTGGACCCTTACCAAGCTCTACAGAAAACGACGGAGCATGTGGCACCAGGGTACTCCAACAAACTTGTAACTGTCGACAATGCATCAATTATTTACGAGACTGCTGATAAAAGGGGACATGTGTCCGCCCGGTCTCGAACCGGGGACCTTTCGCGTGTGAGGCGAACGGGATAACCACTACACTACGGAAAACTCTTCCTAACCAACAACAGAATCTCACTGCACACCCACACACACACAAACAAGGACACAGAACGGGGACACGCCTTTATCATGTCAAATGGGCATTTGGGCTCATGAACCAGTTGACATGGTTCTTCAACAAGTCAGCGGGCACTGAGACGGTCTAAGGCAGTGGTTTGCAACCCTTGTCCTCAGGCCAGGATGCTTTAGATCAGTGGTTCTTAAACCTGTCCTCAGGGAACCCCTGTCCTGCATGTTTTTAGAGGTTTCTTGGCTCCAACACACCTGATTCAAATGCATGTTCGTTACCAGGCTTCTAGAGAGCTACATAACGACCCACTTATTTGAATCGGGTGTGTTGGAGCAGGGAAACATCTCAAACATGCAGAGCAGGGCAGAGCAGGGCAGGTGGGACCAGGATCGCGAACGACTGGTCTGAAGGTCTCAGAAGTAACAAAGGTCCTTGGCCCATGACATTCATGGTAATCTTGCTGAACGGGATTCTACCGACTGGTAGAAACAACGGAACGGCTTAAAAGGCGAATCCGCACAAGTGGCACTGACTTCCCATTTCAAAGAATGACATGTCAACTCCACTGAATCATGGGACTTCTTGGGACATTGGGACTACATGGGACATTAACTACTCTCGAGAGGATCGCCATTGGACTAAAACCGAGGAAAGATGCATTAGTTTCCACCCGGTCTCGAACCGGGGACCTTTCGCGTGTTAAGCGAACGTGATAACAGCTACACTACGGAAACTGCCAAATCCTGAAAGACAGAAGCCCAGTGCACACACAAACACGCAAGTAACAAGGAAACAGAACAAGGACACACATTTAAAATCTTGACATGGGCATTTCGGCTCATGAACTAGTTGATACTCTTCTTCAGCAAGCTAGCAACAAATGAGATTGTCCAAAGCAACCTTTCCCAATCCTGGACCTCAGGTTTCCCTGCTCTGCATGCGTTAGACCTGATTGGACCCTTACCAAGCTCTACAGAAAACGACGGAGCATGTGGCACCAGGGTACTCCAACAAACTTGTAACTGTCGACAATGCATCAATTATTTACGAGACTGCTGATAAAAGGGGACATGTTTCCGCCCGGTCTCGAACCGGGGACCTTTCGCGTGTGAGGCGAACATGATAACCAATACACTACGGAAACTTCTTCCTAACCAACAACAGAATCTCACTGCACACCCACACACACACAAACAAGGACACAGAACAAGGACACGCCTTTATCATGTCAAATGGGCATTTGGGCTCATGAACCAGTTGATATGGTTCTTCAACAAGTCAGCGGGCACTGAGACGGTCTAAGGCAGTGGTTCTCAACCCTTGTCCTCAGGCCAGCATGCTTTAGATCAGTGGTTCTTAACCCTGTCCTCAGGGAACCCCTGTCCTGCATGTTTTTAGAGGTTTCTTGGCTCCAACACACCTGATTCAAATGCATGTTCGTTACCAGGCTTCTAGAGAGCTACATAACGACCCACTTATTTGAATCGGGTGTGTTGGAGCAGGGAAACATCTCAAACATGCAGGGCAGGGCAGGTGGGACCAGGATCGCGAACGACTGGTCTGAAGGTCTCAGAAGTAACAAAGGTCCTTGGCCCATGACATTCATGGTAATCTTGCTGAACAGGATTCTACCGACTGGTAGAAACAACGGAACGGCTTAAAAGGCGAATCCGCACAAGTGGCACCAGGGTAGCTGACTTCCCATTTCAAAGAATGACATGTCAACTCCACTGAATCATGGGACTTCTTGGGACATTGGGACTACATGGGACATTAACTACTCTCGAGAGGATCGCCATTGGACGAAAACCGAGGAAAGATGTAGAAGTTTCCGCCCGGTATCGAACCGGGGACCTTTCGCGTGTTAAGCGAACGTGATAACAGCTACACTACGGAAACTGCCAACTCCTGAAAGACAGAAGCCCAGTGCACACACAAACACGCAAGTAACAAGGAAACAGAACAAGGACACACATTTAAAATCTTGACATGGGCATTTCGGCTCATGAACTAGTTGATACTCTTCTTCAGCAAGCTAGCAACAAATGAGATTGTCCAAAGCAACCTTTCCCAATCCTGGACCTCAGGTTTCCCTGCTCTGCATGCGTTAGACCTGATTGGACCCTTACCAAGCTCTACAGAAAACGACGGAGCATGTGGCACCAGGGTACTCCAACAAACTTGTAACTGTCGACAATGCATCAATTATTTACGAGACTGCTGATAAAAGGGGACATGTTTCCGCCCGGTCTCGAACTGGGGACCTTTCGCATGTGAGGCGAACGTGATAACCACTACACTACGGAAACTTCTTCCTAACCAACAACAGAATCTCACTGCACACCCACACACACACAAACAAGGACACAGAACGAGGACACGCCTTTATCATGTCAAATGGGCATTTGGGCTCATGAACCAGTTGATATGGTTCTTCAACAAGTCAGCGGGCACTGAGACGGTCTAAGGCAGTGGTTCTCAACCCTTGTCCTCAGGCCAGCATGCTTTAGATCAGTGGTTCTTAACCCTGTCCTCAGGGAACCCCTGTCCTGCATGTTTTTAGAGGTTTCTTGGCTCCAACACACCTGATTCAAATGCATGTTCGTTACAAGGCTTCTAGAGAGCTACATAACGACCCACTTATTTGAATCGGGTGTGTTGGAGCAGGGAAACATCTCAAACATGCAGGGCAGGGCAGGTGGGACCAGGATCGCGAACGACTGGTCTGAAGGTCTCAGAAGTAACAAAGGTCCTTGGCCCATGACATTCATGGTAATCTTGCTGAACGGGATTCTACCGACTGGTAGAAACAACGGAACGGCTTAAAAGGCGAATCCGCACAAGTGGCACTGACTTCCCATTTCAAAGAATGACATGTCAACTCCACTGAATCATGGGACTTCTTGGGACATTGGGACTACATGGGACATTAACTACTCTCGAGAGGATCGCCATTGGACGAAAACCGAGGAAAGATGTAGAAGTTTCCGCCCGGTATCGAACCGGGGACCTTTCGCGTGTTAAGCGAACGTGATAACAGCTACACTACGGAAACTGCCAACTCCTGAAAGACAGAAGCCCAGTGCACACACAAACACGCAAGTAACAAGGAAACAGAACAAGGACACACATTTAAAATCTTGACATGGGCATTTCGGCTCATGAACTAGTTGATACTCTTCTTCAGCAAGCTAGCAACAAATGAGATTGTCCAAAGCAACCTTTCCCAATCCTGGACCTCAGGTTTCCCTGCTCTGCATGCGTTAGACCTGATTGGACCCTTACCAAGCTCTACAGAAAACGACGGAGCATGTGGCACCAGGGTACTCCAACAAACTTGTAACTGTCGACAATGCATCAATTATTTACGAGACTGCTGATAAAAGGGGACATGTTTCCTCCCGGTCTCGAACTGGGGACCTTTCGCGTGTGAGGCGAACGTGATAACCACTACACTACGGAAACTTCTTCCTAACCAACAACAGAATCTCACTGCACACCCACACACACACAAACAAGGACACAGAACGAGGACACGGCTTTATCATGTCAAATGGGCATTTGGGCTCATGAACCAGTTGATATGGTTCTTCAACAAGTCAGCGGGCACTGAGACGGTCTAAGGCAGTGGTTCTCAACCCTTGTCCTCAGGCCAGCATGCTTTAGATCAGTGGTTCTTAACCCTGTCCTCAGGGAACCCCTGTCCTGCATGTTTTTAGAGGTTTCTTGGCTCCAACACACCTGATTCAAATGCATGTTCGTTACAAGGCTTCTAGAGAGCTACATAACGACCCACTTATTTGAATCGGGTGTGTTGGAGCAGGGAAACATCTCAAACATGCAGGGCAGGGCAGGTGGGACCAGGATCGCGAACGACTGGTCTGAAGGTCTCAGAAGTAACAAAGGTCCTTGGCCCATGACATTCATGGTAATCTTGCTGAACGGGATTCTACCGACTGGTAGAAACAACGGAACGGCTTAAAAGGCGAATCCGCACAAGTGGCACTGACTTCCCATTTCAAAGAATGACATGTCAACTCCACTGAATCATGGGACTTCTTGGGACATTGGGACTACATGGGACATTAACTACTCTCGAGAGGATCGCCATTGGACGAAAACCGAGGAAAGATGCAGAAGTTTCCACCCGGTCTCGAACCGGGGACCTTTCACGTGTTAAGCGAACGTGATAACCGCTACACTATGGAAACTGCCAACTCCTGAAAGACAGAAGCCCAGTGCACACACAAACACGCAAGTAACAAGGAAACAGAACAAGGACACACATTTAAAATCTTGACATGGGCATTTCAGCTCATGAACTAGTTGATACTCTTCTTCAGCAAGCTAGCAACAAATGAGATTGTCCAAAGCAACCTTTCCCAATCCTGGACCTCAGGTTTCCCTGCTCTGCATGTGTAAGACCTGATTGGACCCTTACCAAGCTCTACAGAAAACGACGGAGCATGTGGCACCAGGGTACTCCAACAAACTTGTAACTGTCGACAATGCATCAATTATTTACGAGACTGCTGATAAAAGGGGACATGTTTCCGCCCGGTCTCGAACAAGGGACCTTTCACGTGTTAAGCGAACGTGATAACCCCTACGCTACGGAAACTGCCAACTCCTGAAAGACAGAAGCCCAGTGCACACACAAACACGCAAGTAACAAGGAAACAGAACAAGGACACACATTTCAAATCTTGACATGGGCATTTGGGCTCATGAACTAGTTGATACTCTTCTTCAGCAAGCTAGCAACAAATGAGATTGTCCAAAGCAACCTTTCCCAATCCTGGACCTCAGGTTTCCCTGTTCTGCATGTGTTAGACCTGATTGGACCCTTACCAAGCTCTACAGAAAACGACGGAGCATGTGGCACCAGGGCCCGGTTTTTCAAAAGGTTCAATCCGGATAAAATTGATCCGGATTTAGTAATCCTTTTTTTTGCGATCCGTGATCACGTAATCCATCTTACTTTTGAGCCAGTTTTTCAAAGCAACATCGTATTGGATCAATCTGATCCGGATAGGAACTTTTCAGGATCACCAAATCTGGATAACCAGTGCTCAAACAGGATAGGAAATCACAATGTAGAACCATATATAAAGAGCAACAAGTAGAATAGCCAGTGTGGGGTCAATATAAGTTTATTTTTATTTGAAATGAAAACACACACATTTAAAAAAAATTAAAAACAAGAAAACCCCCACCCCATCCTCTTCCAGCAGTCCGCTCATCTGAGACCTACAACACAAACACTGTACATTGAGGATATTTATAACAAGTTTCAAATATAGATGTATTGAATAAAAAAAAAGACTGTCAAATAATCCACAATAATTTCAGACTTCCTCATCTGATGTGGAGAGACCAGCTTGTCTGAGCGTAGCCTTTAGGAGGCGGATCTCAAGTCTGGCCTTGGTTTGCTGCAGTTTGGTCAGAGTCAGTTGTTCCTCTGCCAGACGAAGCTGTGCTTCTGCCCTTTCAGTCTCTTTTTGCAGAAGTGCCTTGTAATCATCATCTTTGTTTGGTGAAGGGCGCTTCAAGCCTTTCCTCTGAGATCCTGTGGCAACTACCACTGGCTCAACCAATGAGGATCCAGCTTCTTCCTCAGGAACAGAGCTGAGATCCAATATAAATACGCGCTCTGGATCAGCCTCAGGAGGAACTGGCAGATTCTCCTCCTCCTCAATCCAAGGCTCGCCATCCCCTACAACACCTTGAATACCATGGAGAGCTTGCGACTTCTCACCTCCAATGATGTCGAGGACCACATCTGTGTAATCTCCCCTCTTAAATGGCTTGTTGCCTGTTTGTGGGTTTTTGGCTTCAGCATGGTGCTTTGTTGCCCTGGCCTTAAGATTCTTCCACCGCAATTTGATTTGGTCTGTGGTCCTCTTCTGGCCAGACCCTATGGCATTCACATTTTCTGTGATTAAAATCCAAACATCATTTTTCTTTTTGTTGGTATCCTTAGCAGAATTAAAACTTCCCACTATTGTTCCATAATGGCACCCTCTAGTAGTGCATTGGTTTCAGCAGCAGTGAAGTTACAGCTTCTTGAGTCCATGGTTCCACAAGACAAAACCAATCAGTTGTAATAGGTGTGTTTGAAAAGACCAACTACACAGCCATATAAATCAGCCTTTCTCAGAGGATTCACAGAGAGACAGTGAAATGGCAGGTGTTGTCCACCGCCACCACCACTTTGCCAGGAGAGGATACCGTCAAAGGGTGTATGTTGAACGTACCAAGCCACTGGAGCAATACACCACTGAGGAGCTGTATGTCCGGTTTCGCTTTGGGAAGGCTGATATAGAGTACCTTGTGAACCTTCTCAGGCCAAAACTTCAACACAGAACCCAAAGGAGTCACGGTCTGTCTGTGGAAGACCAGATCCTCATTGCTCTCCGATTTTATGCATGTGGGACTTTCTATCAAAATGTTGGTGACTATATGGGAGTGGTGAAATCAGCTGTGTGTGATGTGGTGAGAGATGTGTCAATCGCACTGGCCAGCCTGGTCAATGAATTTGTTTCTTTTCCAAAGGACAACCAGATTGCCCAGGCCAAGCGCAGCTTTTTTCTTTTGGGGAATATGCCCAATACTATTGGAGCAATCGACTGCACACATCTGCATATACAAGCACCTCACGAGAATGAATGGGAGTTAATAAACAGAAAGGGGAGGCACAGCATCAATGTCCAAATTGTGTGTGATGCTGACCTCATCATCACCAACTGCGTTGTCAAGTGGCCTGGGTCTGTCCATGATGCACGCATCCTGAGGGAAAGCGCTCTATATAGAGACCTCCAAACCAACCGACCGGATGGCATAATATTAGGAGACAGTGCCTACCCACTCCTACCATGGCTGATGACTCCTTTTCTAACAGCAAATACACCGGCGCAGGCACGCTTCAACACTGCTCATTGCAGAGCAAGATGTGCAATTGAGCGTTTAAATGGAGTTCTTAAGAGGCGCTTTGCATGCCTTAACTACCTGAGAGCGGAACCACGGAAAGCATGCAACATAACCCTTGCCTGTATTGTCCTGCACAACATCGCTACTAAGCGCAATGTCCCTCTCTGTGCTGACAATAAAGCACCTGAGCCCCTTGGAGACCCTAACCAACCTCCTGCATTCTGCCAGAACGAGCAAACAGGACGTGCAACAAGGGACGCAATAGTTAGACACTATTTCTGATTTGGATTTGTTTGGGATTTAAAAAATCAGTGATTGCCATTCTTTGCATTTATTTGGTTATTCTGTAATCATTGCATGCATCACTAATAAATATTCTAAAAACAAAAATATTTTCGATTGCGATGAATATATATATGTCAATTAGTGACAGAATAAAATGTATTGTTTTTGGTCAATTTTTACAGCTGTTTGGGGGATTATTTTATGAGGCCAAACTCTTTCTACTTTGCTGTAGGCCTATACTGAAAGGCTGAATACCTTAAAGCCTACCTAATCACTGTAGCCTGACGGATGTACAAATAAAATTAAAACCTTATGAATAAATAGGATATCTTGTCAGATACTGCATGATCCAAATATAGTATTATTTGATACATTTTAAAAGTTTTCATTACATTTTGGGCATGAAATCCACGCTGAATCCACCCTTCTGATGGGATCAGTTTAATCCAGATTTTTTGGATCAAAGTGATCCAAATCCTACAAAAAAGTTCAGAAAAACCCAAACTAAAGGTTTGATCCGGATCAAAACCAAGATTGGATTACGTGATCTAATCCGATTATGTAATCCGTTTTTTCTTTTGAAAAACCCATTTTCAAGATTTGATCCAATCCGTTATCCAAAATCCTAGTGGATTACTTTTGAAAAACGGGGCCAAGGGTACTCCAACAAACTCGTAACTGTCGACAATACATCAATTATTTACGAGACTGCTGATAAAAGGGGACGTGTTTCCGCCCGGTGTCGAACCGGGGACCTTTCGCATGTGAGGCGAACGTGATAACCACTACACTACGGAAACTTCTTCCTAGCCAACAACAGAATCTCACTGCACACCCACACACAAACAAACAAGGACACAGAGCGAGGACACGCCTTTATCATGTCAAATGGGCATTTGGGCTTATGAACCAGTTGATATGGTTCTTCAACAAGCCAGCGGGCACTGAGACGGTCTAAGGCAGTGGTTCTCAACCCTTGTCCTCAGGCCAGCATGCTTTAGATCAGTGGTTCTTAACCCTGTCCTGCATGTTTTTAGAGGTTTCTTGGCTCCAACACACCTGATTCAAATGCATGTTCGTTACCAGGCTTCTAGAGAGCTACATAACGACCCACTTATTTGAATTGGGTGTGTTGGAGCAGGGAAACATCTCAAACATGCAGGGCAGGGCAGGTGGGACCAGGATCGCGAACGACTGGTCTGAAGGTCTCAGAAGTAACAAAGGTCCTTGGCCCATGACATTCATGATAATCTTGCTGAACGGGATTCTACCGACTGGTAGAAACAACGGAACGGCTTAAAAGGCGAATCCGCACAAGTGGCACCAGGGTAGCTGACTTCCCATTTCAAAGAATGACATTTCAACTCCACTGAATCATGGGACTTCTTGGGACATTGGGACTACATGGGACATTAACTACTCTCGAGAGGATAGCCATTGGACGAAAACCGAGGAAAGATGCAGAAGTTTCCACCCAGTCTCGAACCGGGGACCTTTCGCGTGTTAAGCGAACGTGATAACCGCTACACTGCGGAAACTGCCAACTCCTGAAAGACAGAAGCCCAGTGCACACACAAACACGCAAGTAACAAGGAAACAGAACAAGGACACACATTTAAAATCTTGACATGGGCATTTCGGCTCATGAACTAGTTGATACTCTTCTTCAGCAAGCTAGCAACAAATGAGATTGTCCAAAGCAACCTTTCCCAATCCTGGACCTCAGGTTTCCCTGCTCTGCATGCGTTAGACCTGATTGGACCCTTACCAAGCTCTACAGAAAACGACGGAGCATGTGGCACCAGGGTACTCCAACAAACTCGTAACTGTCGACAATACATCAATTATTTACGAGACTGCTGATAAAAGGGGACGTGTTTCCGCCCGGTGTCGAACCGGGGACCTTTTGCATGTGAGGCGAACGTGATAACCACTACACTACGGAAACTTCTTCATAGCCAACAACAGAATCTTACTGCACACCCACACACAAACAAACAAGGACACAGAACGAGGACACACCTTTATCATGTCAAATGGGCATTTGGGCTTATGAACCAGTTGATATGGTTCTTCAACAAGCCAGCGGGCACTGAGACGGTCTAAGGCAGTGGTTCTCAACCCTTGTCCTCAGGCCAGCATGCTTTAGATCAGTGGTTCTTAACCCTGTCCTGCATGTTTTTAGAGGTTTCTTGGCTCCAACACACCTGATTCAAATGCATGTTTGTTACCAGGCTTCTAGATAACTATACCTACCCCTTGTGCTACCTTCGGGTCATTGTGACCCATCGTCGTGTTGCGATAACTATACCTACCCCTTGTGCTACCTTCGGGTCATTGTGACCCACCGTCGTGTAGCGATACTTTTACCTAATAAAAAAAAAAAATATATAATTTTTGTATTAACCCTGTCACCGCCGTGTCGGTGCGACTCTTCCTAATACAAAAACGTAGATACGTAGGGGAGGGGTATATCACATAATATCAACAGTTAAAACTAGGAGGAACACTCGCGCTGCCCTCAGGTCATTGTGACCCACCGCAGTGTCTGCGTTAGGTTATTTTGTGTGTGTAAGGGGCTGGGGGTGTGGGGGATGGGAAGGGCGATGGTTTATTGTGGTGTCTATCATGTGTTTATTGGGATTGGGGTTTGTGCGGTCAGTGTCGGTTGGGTGAGTGGGGTCTAGGCCCCACGCCTTTCTTGTGTTGTGTCCGTTGTGAATAAAACCTTTAAAACTAAAAAAAGTCTGCGTTGTCAAAGTGTATATATCACGTTATATCACTAGTTAACACTAGGTGGAGCTGTCTCCGGGTCATTGTGACCCAGCGCAGTGTCTGCGTTGTCAATTATGAACCCGCCGCCCACCCCAGAAGTTTATATATCAGGTTATATCACTAGTTAACACTAGGTGGAGCTGTCCGCGGGTCGTTGTGACCCACCGCAGTGTCTGCGTTGTCAATTACGGCGGTCGAATTAGGTAGGCGTCATTGGGCTCTCTCACCTTGACAAGGTTAGATCCACGCCTCCAACATCTCTCCTGAGTCTAATGACGCCTTTACGATTCGACAATCAGCGACCCCTCTCGGCGGTAGAATGAGTGTGACGTCTGGCTTCAGAGAAACCGCGGTCGGACCCGTCTGCCAAGCGTCCGTGCGGAGGCCCTCGGAATCAGACGGGCCACGTTGACCTAGATTAAATTGATAAGGTCGGAACGGCGGCATACAAATGAAAACCGCGGTCGGACCCGTCTGCCAAGCGGCCGTGCGGCGGCCCTCGAAATGAGACGGGCAACGTTGACCTATATTAAATTGATAAGGTCGCAACGAAGGGAGACAAATGAAATCGACGCGTCTCTCCGACCTCGTCTCGTCCACTTTATTTTAGGTCCAACCGCGCGCGTGCGGCCTTTTACGATTCGACGATTGGCGATCCCTCTCAGCGGGAGAATTGGCCAGGCGTCAGAGAAAACCGCGGTCGGACCCTTCTGCCAAGTTGCAGGTCTGTGTGGCGTGTGCTCATGAGTAAAACACGGAATGTGTGTTAGTAGCACTTGCCTACAGCTTACGTGATTGCATGGACAAATTATTCTAAGGACGCCTCCCTAATTCGACCGCCAAAGAGCGATCAAGAATCGTCGAATCGTAAAGGCCGTCTTTGAAATGTTGGCCTGCGACGACCCCTCTCGGCCGTGGGCTCGGCGAAGAGGTCCAGCTGCGGTTTCATTTGTCTCCCGCCGTTCCGACCTTATCAATTTATCTATGTCACCTGAAATAATTCGATGGTAATTAAAATCATAACAACTAGTTGAATTAAATGGTGCTGGCATAATCAGTGGAACATCCTTAAGTGGCTGGCAATACACACATGGTGGGTGTTCTTCGCCTAAAACTTGTTTTACTGAATATGTTGCTAACTTATACCAAGAATTAAACTCCATCTCTGATTCCATTTCATCTACAACCTCTCTCTCATCACTTTTCAACATCTGGAACGTTGCAGGTGAAACAGTTGAAGTCATTGGATCTATTGTCATAGTATCATCAGAATTATGCATACTTTTATTAAAATACAAAAGCGAAAATACAATAAGAGCAATAAGAAATGCTATTCCCAAGACAAAACCCACTGCACCCCGTATACCACAAAGTCCAGGTTGTCGGAACTGATGCCATGGTCGTGCATCCGTAGTGGCCATCTTCAGTTGAATGTAGGCAAACTTCTGTCAGGTGGTGTAGTCTAGTCGAATCGATTGCAAATGACGATCAAATTGGGGCAACTTTCAACGACACTGCACTTTGCGCACAGCTCGGAAATTTCCTTGGTACTACGCAGAACGCGTATCCAATGCTTCCGTCTCCAGACAAGGTGCACGCTTGCAATGGTTAGCGTGTATCCACATTGCTCTCCCCTCGATCTTAACCGCCGAATTGGTCGTCAGGAGAATCTGGTATGGCCCCGTCCACCTTGGGTTTTACCAGGCGTTTCAGGTCCTTCACCACGATCCAGTCATCTGGTATCAAATCATGCAGCGGTCCAGTCATAGGAATAGCCTCCTTCACCTGCCTGTGAATCTCACACAAAATAGACTCCAAAAAGGTTGCACAGTGATAAACAAGCACATTCTCACAGAGGTCAGTTAAAGGTAACTGACTTCTTGTCGTCTGACTTAGTCTTCAAAGTTCTGTTCTCTCATTCAACTGAAGTGATTAACACAATGTTGAATCCTATCAACACCAAAATAACTTCCATAAACAAGTGTGACCCATTATCATTACATAACCTCAAAGAAAAATCCCATCGAAGAATAATCTAAATTAACAAAAGCTTGATCACTGAGCCCCTGAGAAGTCTAAAACTTCTTCCCATCAACAATCATTAAACAGTATCACTTCTCCAAAAATTGAACTCTACAAAATCCATCTATCAATACCCAAATGGTTTCTCTAACCTTAACTGTGAAGCTTATCGTGTTTAAATTCCTTTTCTCATAATACTTGTCCCACATATGAAGTATTAACAAAATGACTATGCATCCATTACAAATCCTCTTGTATGCTAAAATAATGCATTCTTCTTGATATCACACAAACTGTAGAGGCATGATCTTTCCATGTGTTAACTTAGCAAAATCTCAAGATAAATGTTTTATGCAGACCATACAACCTCCATTTTTTATTCTCATATCCTTCCTTTTTCCAAAACGCATTTTCTTGTGGATTTGTCCAAGTTCGAATCTCCATTCCACCATTCCTTTCTCCACCTGTCCGCTGTATTCTGTAATTCTTATCAAATATACTCAAACAAAACAAAATTCTCACTCTGGGTTAAATACAGTCCAATATTTTCAACTCAGCAATATCATATCAAACCCTCACAATCCTATCACAAATCCAAACTACTGAAGCTAAATTCATAAAACCATAAAACCCCCATAGTCACTCTCTGTTTGGATCAGTCAGTCATCAGTCAGTCATAAATTCCTAAACGTCATCTCTTCCTCTCTAAGAAGCCTGCGCTTCCCTTAAAGAACCTGTAACAAATGTTGTATCAAGGTCACACAACAATTTTCCTCAAAAGAGTCCTGTAAGCCCAAATTTGTCAAGTTAGGCTCATCCGGACATAGCAACATCATCTCATCACTTCCTGTAAACATATCAACATCAAAAACATATTCTAGTTAGTTCATCAATGCATTCAGGCAATCTAGAAACTGCTCCACCTAGTATCAGCACTAGCATTTTCCCTGTGGAATAATCATAATTGTTAGAGTGAATTCCACATTTGCATACAGCAAGTTGTGTCCCAGATCAAACTAAGAAACTTCCTGTTTCCATACCTTTCCCAAAATCATATGTAACACCAATGATGTATTTAACTATCAGTACATATTTTAACTCTTTTCCCTTTTATGAATTAACAAGCTTACACTGAAGCAACCAACCTTTGAACCAATTTGTATAAAATAAAACTATTTTTTAGAAAACAGCCAAATTACGAATAACCTCAACTTTTAGTCTCTTATTATCTTTTCTTCAAAAACCTTTAGGAACAGTTCAAATGAATACCTTTAAATTTCAGATTCCCTTTTAATTTTTTTTCTGTATTTAAATTCACCAAATCAAATCTCTCTTTTTCCAAGACATGTAGAAAACCAGCATCACTACCCTAAACCAGAATTTAATCTGTATGATTCCAAAATAAAACATAGACCATAAAATGTTCTTAATGTAACCATTAGCCAAACTTATACCCCATCTATATTTCTATATAGGTTAGATAGGTAGAACTTCATAACTTGCTTTGGCTGCAGTCCAGAACAAGCTACTTAGCACAACCATCACACCACAATTTATCAGACTTAATGAGTCTTCCCAAATTATTTCAAAACCAAGTTATCATAACCCTCTTTATGAATACCGCTTTTATTGCCAAAACTGGCCTTTTACCAATTATCCTACCCAAACACTAAATTTCCAGCGCGTTATTCAATAACGAATCAAGCTCATAATATAGAACATCGGTCTGTACATAATTTCCAAATCAAGAGTATGGCAACTCACACTATTTTCTTAAGTTCGACAAAGAAACAGAAACACACATCTGTTTTCCCAACCAATATACTTCTCAATTCAACGTCAAATTCTCAATAAAATGAGTGAATTTTTTTTTTTTTTTTTGCACTCATGTGTGGGCACTGCACGCAGAATGAGCTTCACCGAAAAAATCAACTTCCGCTAGGCTCAAGCGCATGCGCCTCTTTTCAAGTGGAGAATTCAGTCAAAGAATTAACATTAGCATTACGGTTAACACAGAGTTGTAAAACAATATAACAAGTCAATCGTCTCTCTTCTACCAACAGTGTCATAACCGATAAACATTGTACGTCACCAGTTCGGAACTCAACTTCCGGTCACGAACCCCTCTGATTTGAGAGTTCGCTCACAATTTCCAAAAAAAAAACTTTCAACAGTGATGACACATCTCCGGACATTCACGTACATTTTGCTCAAATTCCCACAGTTAAAGCACGCATTTTGGATTGACCATACCTAGCAATTCGTGTTGGCCTACATGTTTTCAACAGCATGTCAACACGCTCTGCATCAGCTTTGACCATAGCCCACAACACGCTTATTCCAAACACAACAGGGACTCAAACCCTTTGTTCCGGAGAGGACTTTAACCTTTCCTTCTTAAAAACACAATGGCAATTGCAAGTCAAGGCACAAGCTTCAATCTTTGCGGGAATCCAAAGCAAATCTATAAAAAACATTCCAGGATCCTACTTTCTTGACTTTTCCTAGATATAACCGGCTGTCAGAAGAAATGGCAAATGTCTGACCTCTTCGTATTCTGTTCTCGCATTCCCGCAAACCCTCATGCGCCCGCGCATCCTGCCGCAACACCCCTGGCTGCGGATGAGGCGAAATTTGTTTGCGGAACAGCCAGAAAATCTCAATCGTGAATCTGTGGGGAAATAGATGAAAAATTCCCCACACTATTCTGTCCTAATATTTCTTTATCCCTCTACCTATCTCCATCCAATCAGAAAAAAAAACTCTCCAATCAGGCTAAAATCTATTCTTTTCTCCACTTCAAAAAAAATTGTGTATCTATTTCTCTCCACGAACCCATTTCGCAATACAATAAGGTCCTTAAAACAAAACGACTCCACACTCGAAAATCCACATTTATCAATCCATATTTGCATTTGCAATAAACTATCGTTACCATACTTTTGCTTCATGTAATCGATGTTTGGACAGGTCAATTCTGCCTCCAGACCATTCATTTTCAGAATTACAATCCATAAACGATAACCAACGACGGAAAATAAAGACACAATTACTCCTTTTCGTTTCTAAAAACTATTAAATTCCGACTTCCCAACTTTCAAGGAAAATAACTGCACAATCTTAAAATTACAAATATTCAAACCGAAAAAATAATTAAAATTTCGAAAAGTAATTAAAATTTTGATTTTTGTAATTTGTATATAGCTTGAATAATAGACACCATTAGTTAGTCATACTTCTTTTAACCTCAAAAAACATATAAAACAAAAATGAACACAAAACTCAAACCTTTGTTTTGAAAATCCCTCAGGATACATCCTATCTTTTTTGTTCTCCACCTTCAGGGACTCAAACCCTTTGTAAACACTCACTCACACAGCTGATTTCCTCACAAGTATACTTTTCTCTCGGAACTTAGAATCACGTTTAGGCCGTTAATAAATAAGAACTGCACCAATGCCAATACAATTTCTCAAACTATCACTAACCCAACATATTCTAATCCTTAGGGTCTCAAAAAGACACATAACACGATATAACATGTGAATTTATCTCCTTCTATGTGTTTGTTCGTCAACAACACTACCTCTGTGTGTGTCCGTCGACACACTTCTGCAGACATTTATTTTACGACTTTCACGTAAAAGGTAGGTTCAACAACCTTACCTTATTAATTCGTACGACTTTACACGTACAGGACAGTTTTACCTCTGCCCAATTACTTACTTAACCGAATTATTGACAATAGCCTAAAAAAAACACACACATTTAGACAATTCAATATCACACAGTAACCAAAAGAATATCTCACCGGTTCTTTTGAAGACCCCGCGTCAGCCACAAAACGTCCAACGGGCGCCCCCCCTGGCCCTGCTGTCTCACGCATGGCGGAAGGAAAGGCGGCTTTTTGCCGGAAGATCAATTCGCCGAGGGGAGCCGCCTGCTGAACGCCGTAGACCAACGAGGATCCCCCTACTGGCCACCAAGTGTAATGGTAGAAATTCAAGCGGCACTGTGTAGATCTGAGTAGTCAAGAGATGTGGGTTTATTACAATTTATTTTGCTTATACAGATCATGATTTAACAAAGTACTTTGTGATCAGTCATAACAAAGGAGGTGCTAGCCACAGGTCGTTCGCCAGAGTGATCCAGAACAACCCTAAAACCCTGCCTTATATAAACTTTAGATCAAATGGTTTTTCTGAACTCTGTGATTGGTCAGCACTGCTCAGTGACAGTTAAGACAATATAACCCCCCAGGTCAAGTGACCAAAGTCTTTTGATGTCACAGCTCTTTCTCTAAATGAGGACAGTAAAGATACCCTTAATGAAACACAAACAGGACACAGGACACAATCTCCTCGGCCAAAAGGTCAGGGCTGCTAGATCAACTGACCCATCTCCCTTTAGGCCACAGAACTCAAACATCCCCCAACCTCCGTGCCACTAGCTTCTCAATCAGGCATCATAACCCAACACCATAAATACCTTAAGACCAACTGCAACATCCATTTGTTTAAACACAACCTCAGTCTATTAAAAATACATTCTTAGTAACTATATCAAAAAATGCCATCACAATAGCTAGGCTAACTATAGCTTTACTGCAAGGCAGCTGCAGAAACGCCACAAGCAAAGAGGCCAGGGTGATAACTATTTATTCATTTTACTTTGTTATATGACACACAATTGTGATGTGTAATGTACAATATAAGATGATATTATTAAGGAAGTACATCTACTTTCGGAAACAGTAGTCTACTATTTCACTGAAGTATTAGCATCATGACATTAGCCTGTGTTGCCCGGGCAACACATACTACGGTGGTCTATGATGTATCTGTTTTCAATCGTTAAAATAAACATTCCTCACATATACATTTTCGTTGTAGGATTTATTATGACATTAGATTACAAGTAAACGATTTGTGGGTGAAATTATCATTACCTGTGGTTTCAATCCAGTGTATCACTGCAACGCTGTAGCCTACGCGAGACACTACAAAAACATCTACACAGCTGTTTAGGAAGTCAAACGGCGACAGAACATGTTCGGCACTCCCCTTACTTAAATCAAAAGTCTATCTAACTACTAACCTGAACTTCATTGCCACAGCCTAAACTTTGTCAATCTGTTCATGAAAATAATTAACCGTACAACGGAACCTAAACCGTACAACGGAACGTTAAATCCAATTCAACCAACACAATCGCTACCAAGACGAACACAGCAGTAGTAGTAGGGAGGACAAACGTTCTGCTCTCAATGTAATCACAACGGAGTTCCAAGCGTCAACAAATGCAAAACTGAACTTATTGCTCATTTAACATTGTGATAAAAAATACAATTGTGATATTTAATGTACAATACGATGTACGCTGATATTATTAGTACGTTTACTTTAGAAAACAGTAGTCAATTTTCGCTTGTTCACTGAGGCGTTAGCATAATTAGCCTCTGTTGAACGATATATACGATAGCGGTCTGTGATACATCCGTTTTCAATCGTTAAAATAATAAACATGCCTCACATAACGATGAACGTTTTATGATTTATTATGACATTATATTACTAGTAAACAATTCATGGGTACAATTGTCTTTATATACCTGTAGTTTTAAACCAGTGTAGCCCACTGTAATGCTGTACGCGACGCGGTTTAGAATTCTACTGCTGTTTAGGAGCCAAACGGCGACAGTAAAATCTCGGCACTCCCCTTACAAAAATAAAAATTCCCAGATGAGTTTTTCAATTGGTGAATCAACCTTTCACTCAAATTAGAGCCAATCGCTGTGTGATTACCATCCCGTATGTGGCACAGAGGTTTTCCCATTTTAAGAGGTCTGTAATTGGCTGAGAGTACTAACCTGAACTTCAATGCCACAGCCTCAATTTGATGTCATTCTGTTCGTGAAGGTCTCCTCTACAGGACTGTGAAACTGCTCCTATTTAGTGCCCCCCTCCACCACTGCCTTTCCAGCAACTCTTTGATTCCTTCCTCAGCTCCTGACTGTATTCCTTTTCACAATTGTGCCTGTCGTCACCTGCTTTTCTCCATGTTTTGTGAAATGGAAGGTTCTATCACCACCGTGGGCCCAGTGCTGTAAATGACGAGGTGGCCGAGTGGTTAAGGCGATGGACTGTTAATCCATTGTGCTCTGCTCGCGTGAGTTCGAATCTCATCCTCGTCGGCAAGTTATCTTTATGACATGTCCACCTTTGTCAATTGAAATTCTTCTGTCCCTTACTGCTCCTATTTAGTGCCCCCCTCCACCACTGCCTTTCCAGCAACTCTTTGATTCCTTCCTCAGCTCCTGACTATATTCCTTTTCACAATTGTGCCTGTCGTCACCTGCTTTTCTCCATGTTTTGTGAAATGGAAGGTTCTTTCACCACCGTGGGCCCAGTGCTGTAAATGACGAGGTGGCCGAGTGGTTAAGGCGATGGACTGCTAATCCATTGTGCTCTGCATGCGTGAGTTCAAATCTCATCCTCGTCGGCAAGTTATCGTCATGACATGTCCACCTTTGTCAATTGAAATTCTTCTGTCCCTTACTAATCCTATTTAGTGCCCCTCTCCACCACTGCCTTTCCAGCAACTCTTTGATTCCTTCCTCAGCTCCTGACTATATTCCTTTTCACAATTGTGCCTGTCGTCACCTGCTTTTCTCCATGTTTTGTGAAATGGAAGGTTCTTTCACCACCGTGGGCCCAGTGCTGTAAATGACGAGGAGGCCGAGTGGTTAAGGCGATGGACTGCTAATCCATTGTGCTCTGCATGCGTGAGTTCAAATCTCATCCTCGTCGGCAAGTTATCGTCATGACATGTCCACCTTTGTTTCAGCCTAAACCATACAACGGCACGTTAAATCCAATTCAACCAACACAATTGCTACCAAGACAAACACAGCAGTAGTCTAGTACTGTAACGTAGTAGTACAATTTACCGGGGCAGCTTCTCGCATTTTGCGTTGTTACTGACGCTTATTATGAACTTGCGATTTTCCACTAAATAAATGTCAAGCTTATTTATGTTTTGGGGGGCATATTTTCAGTTAGCAGATGGTACTGTTTGAATCGCAATTCCATCTTCTAATCTACAGTACTGCCGGTAACGTCGTAGAATAATCTTCAAAGGGGGTTCTTTATTCATGAATTAATGCAATGAGTAGGCTAAATGCATGAAAATATCACGAGAAGGGAAAAACTTAAAAGGACGTTTACGTCATAGAGATTAGGTCAATTTTTACACCGGTCTGCCAAATTTATTCGTTTTGATTCAACGATGAGGATGCCTTTTGCAGGGGAAATGAGAAGATCTATTTCATTCTACACTTCACTCGTATTTTCAGTTGTAAATGAGCAGCAAAAAAAAATGCTTTTAAATCTATGTAATCTTTATAAATAATAAGTATGCATTTTTATATAAAATATACAGAAATATCAGTTTTAAAAATGTCATTCAAAAACGGACCCCTGTGCAACCGACGCAAGCAAGCACAAACTACAATTTCCCCAGAAATTGTACCCTCTCTAGTTAACTTTAGTTTATTACATACTGTAATCTGCAATGTATATTTCATAAAGTAACAATTTCAGCATCCCACCTGACTGGCTGCAGCAGTCCCGGTCAACATAGATAGCCTCAGGCTCAGCTTGTCCAGCATTCTCATAACGTGTGATGATTCCCTGGCACAACTCTTCCAGCCCTGCACCTTCACCTGTCGTCAGAACACTGTTCAGAACCTGGCCAAGCTCGATGTTGGACATCCATGCAGCGGAGTCCCCTATACTGCCAGCCAGCTTCTTGGTGATCTGAAAAACAAACAAAAACAGAACGTTCTAAAAAAAACTGTACAAGCTTACTAAAACTAGAGAGGGTACAATTTCTGGGGAAATTGTAGGGTGTGCTTGCTTGCGTCGGTTGGACAGGGGTCCGTTTTTTAATGACATTTTTACAACTGATATTTCTGTATTTTATATAAAAATGCATACTTATTATTTATAAATATTACATAGATTTAAAAGCATTTTTTTTTGCTGCTCATTTACAACTGAAAATACGAGTGAAGTGTAGAATGAAATGGATGTCTTCTCATTTCCCCAAGAGGCAAGAGGCAGCCTCATCGTTGAATCAAAACGAATACATTTGGCAGACCGGTTTACAAATTGACCTAATCTCTATGACTTAAACTTCCTTTTAAGTTTTTCCCTTCTCGTGATATTTTCATGCATTTAGCCTACTCATTGCATTCATTCATTAATAAAGAACCCCCTTTGAAGATTATTCTACGACGTTACCCGGCAGTAGAAGATGGAATCGCGATTCAAACAGTACCATCTGCTAACTGAAAATATGCCCCCCAAAACGTAAATAAGCTTGACATTTATTTAGTGGAAAATCGCTCATTCATAAAAAGCTCACTGGTAGCGATCATTGTCAGTAACAACGCAAAATGCGATATAGCCCTGTGTGGAGAAGCTGCCCCGGTAAATTGTACTACTACGGTACAGTATTGTGAAAAGGAATACAGTCAGGAGCTGAGGAAGGAATCAAAGAGTTGCTGGAAAGGCAGTGGTGGAGGGGGGCACTAAATAGGAGCAGTTTCACAGTCCTGTAGAGGAGACCTTCACGAACAGAATGACATCAAATTGAGGCTGTGGCATTGAAGTTCAGGTTAGTACTCTCAGCCAATTACAGACCTCTTAAAATGGGAAAACCTCTGTGCCACATACGGGATGGTAATCACACAGCGATTGGCTCTAATTTGAGTGAAAGGTTGATTCACCAATTGAAAAACTCATCTGGGAATTTTTATTTTTGTAAGGGGAGTGCCGAGATTTTACTGTCGCCGTTTGGCTCCTAAACAGCAGTAGAATTCTAAACCGCGTCGCGTACAGCATTACAGTGGGCTACACTGGTTTAAAACTACAGGTATATAAAGACAATTGTACCCATGAATTGTTTACTAGTAATATAATGTCATAATAAATCATAAAACGTTCATCGTTATGTGAGGCATGTTTATTATTTTAACGATTGAAAACGGATGTATCACAGACCGCTATCGTATATATCGTTCAACAGAGGCTAATTATGCTAACGCCTCAGTGAACAAGCGAAAATTGACTACTGTTTTCTAAAGTAAACGTACTAATAATATCAGCGTACATCGTATTGTACATTAAATATCACAATTGTATTTTTTATCACAATGTTAAATGAGCAATAAGTTCAGTTTTGCATTTGTTGACGCTTGGAACTCCGTTGTGATTACATTGAGAGCAGAACGTTTGTCCTCCCTACTACTACTGCTGTGTTCGTCTTGGTAGCGATTGCGTTGGTTGAATTGGATTTAACGTTCCGTTGTACGGTTTAGGTTCCGTTGTACGGTTAATTATTTTCATGAACAGATTGACAAAGTTTAGGCTGTGGCAATGAAGTTCAGGTTAGTAGTTAGATAGACTTTTGATTTAAGTAAGGGGAGTGCCGAACATGTTCTGTCGCCGTTTGACTTCCTAAACAGCTGTGTAAGTTAGATGTTTTTGTCGTGTGTCTCGCGTAAGCTACAGCGTTGCAGTGAGCTACACTGGTTTGAAACCACAGGTAATGGTAATTTCACCAACAAATCGTTTACTCATGTCAGAATAAATCCTACAACGAAAATGTATATGTGAGGAATGTTTATTTTAACGATTGAAAACAGATAACGCTACATCATAAACCACTGTAGTATGTGTTGCCCGGGCAACACAGGCTAATGTCATGATGCTAATACTTCAGTGACATAGTAGACTACTGTTTCCGAAAGTAGATGTACTTCCTTAATAAAATCATCTTATATTGTACATTACACGTCACAATTGTGTGTCATATCACAAAGTAAAATTAGTAAGTAGTTATCATCCTGGGCTCTTTGCTTGTGGCGTTTCTGCAGCTGCCTTGCAGTAAAGCAGTTAGCTTAGCTATCTCCCAGAAGTTAACGAGCTGCTAAACTAATGTTCTGCTAGAGGTAGTCACGCAAGTTTTCGTGACGTTAGTGACGTAAGTAGCACGAGCTGCTAAACTAATGTTCTGCTAGAGGTAGTCACGCAAGTTTTCGTGACGTTAGTGACGTAAGTAGCGTCATTGACTGTGGCTAGCAAGTTAGCCACCGTTAGCTTCACTTTTCGCCACAAAAACTTAATTTCCACTTAACCTTTTCATGTTCCTGTTAAATTTGCCTGAAAACGCCTAAACAGCATACCCAAAGTAAATTGGAAGCTGTTCTTGAACCATTTGGAGTACATGCATGTAAATGATCTCTTTTGAAAGCTGACACTCTGAAGTTATGTCCCCTGTTGTCAGGACCCCTGTCAGTCCTTCTAGTGTTGAGTAATAGAAGCTTGAACACAAGGAAAGTGAAAATTTCTATTTCCGCCTAGATTTTGTTTTGAAAACAGAGGCCTGAATAGGCCTAGAGGTGGTAGGTATTATCTGGAAGACTAAATTGGACCACAGGTTGAAGCCTTACCCAATTAAAATCAAAAGTCAAACATAATACCACAATATATTCATATTTGACACATGTTTTTATAAGAGTACATCCAGGAATTTTCTAAAAGGGTCTTTTGGAGACTCCAAAATGACCCTTTGTAACCAAGGTCAAGGTCAAATAAAAAGGTATTATTTTTCATAATTGTTATCTCTAATGAAAGGTGGTACTTAGAACTATCATATATAATAGCTAAATCCCTAATTAGTAATACTGAAACACAAAAACTGAAGCATGAACACATTGGAGTGCTTTATCTGATTCCAAGGATTGGCGCACAAAGAACACTGATTCTGTC